>NC_083447.1:15671791-15801791 GCF_020745735.1 Hemiscyllium ocellatum | reverse complement strand
GTTCGCGATCTAGTGGACAGTCCTCTCCAACAGGGAAATCTCAGCATTAAAGTATAAACTCGCTACTGTCAATGATAACAATGATAAGGTTGAGGCCAAGTTCTGCCCAATTCAAGCCCTTAATCCCTCCGCGTCTCCATCTCACTTATCTGGATTTCCAATGTTCCTAGCTGACCTTTGGCCTTTTACTGAGTAACACACGAAGCTTTTTTTCAGGCAGCACATTATCCCCTTCTCAAGAGGCAACTAGGGACAGGGCAATAAATGCTGGGTCCAGCCAATGATGCCCATGTCCCATATAAAAAGTCCTCCTAGAAACGGGAGTGGGGACCAGGGATTAGTTATTGTAGCTGGAGGTGTGATTGAGGGACACACACACACGCGCACACTCTCACACGCGCACATACACACACACATGCACTCACATATACACACACACACACACACACATTCTCTCACACACAAACACGCACTTACACACACACACACACGCACTCACATACACACACACGCACACACACACACTCACATACACATACACTCTCTCACACACACACACACTCACTCTCACACTCACATACACTCACACACACTCACACACACACACACACTCATACACATGCACACTCGCAAACATAAACACACACACGCACTCACACACATACTCACATACACACATACACTCACTCTCACACTCACATACACAAATACACTCACTCACACACACTCACAAACACACGCACACAAACACACGCACTCACATACATACACACGCACTCACATACATACAATCACACTCACATACACACTCACTCACACACACACTCACTCACATACACACACACACTCACAAACATAAACACACACACGCACTAATACACACACTCATACACACATACACTCACTCACACACACTCACAAACACACATACACTCACACACACGCACTCACATACATACAAACACACTCACTCACACACACACTCACTCACAAACTCACTCACTCACACACACACTCACTCACAAACACACTCACTCACACACACACTCACACACACACTCACTCACAAACACACTCACTCACAAACACACTCACTCACACACACACTCACACACACACTCACTCACAAACACACTCACTCACACACACACTCACTCACAAACACACTCACTCACAAACACACATACACAGCTGCCATTCGAGTACCTTCTCTCGTTTGTTACTGATGCCAACCATTGGCAAAGTACAACGTACAGTCACAACTCCGATTCTACCATCCTGCGTCACTGATCGAGTCCAGGGTGGGAGAGATAGCTCACAAGGAAGGGTGAGAGAATGCACACAGTGCCCTTGCCTCCTATGCATTGTTGCCCGAGAGTGGCTAGTATTTGCAGAGTGGTCTCCAGGCCCCTCACTCTACTGTGAGCTAGAATGGACTTGATGGGCCAAATCAGCCTCCTCTCACCAAAGATCCTCAGACGGCATCTTCCAAATCCCATGACCACTTCCATCGAGAAGGACAAGGGCAGCAGGTACATGGGAACACCACCCCCTGCACGTTCCAGGAGGGGAATGAGCCCAGGACTAACATCAGACAATACCCAGACGGCGACTGGGTGGTTGCTTTGGAAGTGAAAGTGGCACAAAACCCAGGGGAGGGTGGGCACAGAGGGCAACAGGAGGCGAGAGAGCAAGGGAGAAGATCTCCAGGGGTAACAAAGAACTGCAGCTGGCATCACTAAATCCTGGCACACGGACAGGCAGGATGGTGGTCATGTGAGGAAGTCAAGGAAAACAGGAAATGGAGTTGGATATCTACAGTGTCTCTCAGGAGAGCAGTGCGATAGAGGCAGGATTAGTTTTGATCAATGGGAGGAGTCAAGGATTATTTGGGGGTCAAGTGAGCAGACGAGAAACAGGGGTCAAGGCCACAAACAGATCTCCCATGATCTTATTGGATGGAAGATAAGGGCCAAACAGCCTGAACCCACTCCTAAATCCTAATATGGCAGCCTAGCTGCACACAGCAAGATCCCACAAGCAGCGCCGTGGTCAACATCTAGACTGTCTGTAGCTCGCAACGTTGGCTGAGGGAGAAGTCCCGGCTCGAGGGTCTCGTTCGAAAACGGTGCTGTGGGATCTTCCCTATCTGCTGCTCCTGTGCTGTGTTGATCTTTGTTCCCGGTTATAACCGGTTACCGGTGTAACAAGATGAAGAGAAAACACTGGAACCAGGAACAGGAGTAGGCCATTCAGCCCTTCGAGCCTGATCATTCAGCTCAGTGCCCTCTTCCTGCTGTCTCACTTTAATCCCTTTAGCTTTAAGAACTCCTTCTTGAAAACATTCAATGTATTCGTCTCAACCGCTCTCTGTGGGGAGGGGGTGTTCCACACTCTCTGGGTGAAAACATTTCTCCTCAGCTCAGTCCCAAATGGCCGATCCCATCTCCTTAGACTGTGATGCCCTGTTTCCCTGAATATTCGCAACATCTTCCATACCCTTATCCTGTCTCGTTCTTAAAGAACTTACTTGTTAAAGCATTTAGGAGCAGTTTTGAACTTGGGATAGGCCGCTGTGTAAAGTGTTAGGTTCAGCTAAAGCTCTCTGACCATTGGGAACATCCCTTCTCTGTTTACTCTGTCTGGTCCCATTAGAATTTTACAAGTTTCTATGAGATTCCACTTTCCTCTCGTTCTTCAAAACCCAAAAAAAACCAAAGTGAAAAGGGAAAACAGCAGCTATAACATATGAGGGAAGGGTTCTGAAGCTTGGCACCTGGACTCTGATTGATAGACGCATTGCTGTGGAGAATGTGCCAGTTAACGATGACTGACAGTTAACTGCTAAGCTTTGTTTACATTTTGAACCCAGCAAGCTGATGGCGATTGGTCGGGACATTGCCATAAGACTTCAACCAGGGAATGAAGGTCACTTATTTCGTGAGACGGGTGCAATACACATGGGTGATCTCCCTGATTGCAAAGAGCCGAGGATGTATATTGGTAGGTATAGTTCCGAGCCCCATACAACTGCACTGCACTGGGAGGTCCGAATGACAATCCAAAATCAGTTGTCAGTGTAATATTTAACACAATCGTGATTATTTGGCAAGTGTTGTTCAACTGCAAGATCACATCTACTGTTGGATGCTATGTTGTGAGGTTTGAAGCATGGATTTAGAGTCATCCAGCATTGAAACAGACACTTCGGTCCAACCAGTCCATGCTGGCATCATTCCAAATTAAACTAGGCCCCACTGCCAAATCCCTCCAAACCTTTCCTATTCAAATCCTTATCCAAATGTCTTGTAACCGGACCTGCACCCACCACTCTCTCTGGAAGTTCATTCCACACACATATGCACCACTCTCTGAGTAAAATGATTGCCTCTCAATTTTTTAAAATCTTTCTCCTCCCACCTTAAAAATATGTCCCTCATCTTAAAATACCTATCCTAGGGAAAAAACACCTTATCTATACCCCTCAGGATTTTTAAAACATCTATAAGGTCACTCCAGTGATAAAAGTCCCAGTCTATTTTTATATCTCAAACCTTCCATATCCAGCAACATGCTGGTAAGTCTCATCTGAACCCTCTCCAGCATAATAATATCCTTCCCCTAACAGGGAGACCAGAACTGGACACAGTTCACAGGGCCAGAGACCCAGGTTCAATTCCCTCCTCAGGCGACTGTCTGTGTGGAGTTTGCACATTCTCCCTGTGTCTGCGTGGGTTTCCTCCGGGTGCTCCGGTTTCCTCCCAAACTCCAAAAATGTGCAGGTTAGGTGAATTGGCCCGTGCTAAATTGCCTGTAGTGTTAGGTGAAGGGGTAAATGTAGGGGAATGGGTCTGGGTGGGTTGCTCTTTGGAGGTTCGGTGTGGACTTGTTGGGCTGAAGGGCCTGTTTCCACATTGTAAGTAATCCAATCTAATCTACTCTTGGGAACAATCAGTACCTTGCTGGCTGGTCTTGCTACAGCCTACATATCTGGCATCACACTGCCACTGAAACTCATATACCACATTACTCCTTTGTGCGTTAGTGTTGCTGCCGCATAGTGGTGTAGGTGTGAAACAGCTACCTTCACCTGTTGTGCAAACCTTGTTTTATGTGGGGCATCGCATAATCTTTGAGTGTGCCAACGCTGATTTGGATTCTCTGTTGGCCGCACACTTGCGTGTGCTGAGAGTTACATGTCTTAATACACAGAACCCTGCACATTGCAGCCAGAACTTATGTGTACTTAAACCACAACAAAACCAGGTGGCAACCATTGACTGGCCCGTTTCTCAGGACAGTGATAAGCACTTCACTGTCAATCCTCATAACCAGTGCATTCTGCATTTGCAATGCCTCTATCAATCAGAATCCACTTTCCAACCCATCAGCACTCTCATACAGTAAAATGTTGATTTCCCATCCCGTTAGTAACTCTTGTGAGTCATCCTGATAACGCACAAACTGAAAAGCTTCAACAAAATGCGATACTCAAGACTGTGCTCCCAAACAAGTTAGACTTGAGGGGTGGAGCTATTCCCTGCAGCTTTCTTGACCAGAGCCAATTTGTCTGGTCCGGACTTACCTGTTCCCTGATACAATCGCTATAGCAATGCCTCAACCACTCAGCATAAACTGATTCTCCCTTCAAGGTTTGGTACTCTTGCACTTCTGTCCTGATGAGTGCAAGGTGAAAGGTTTTGACAGATCTGTCTGTTTCTCGGGCACGTTCTGCGCTGCCCAGCAACAATAAATAGTACCATGTGCCTGACCTGATCACTGCCTCATGGGGCTGTGTCTGAAAAGGGCTGTACAGGGGCTTCATAGCTGAGTACCTAAGCCACACTATCCATGAGCAATGTCACAGGTTATCCAGTAGTTTAAGTTAATTAGACATTGATACTAAACTGGAAATGATTCTTTCAACAGTAGAAAAGATACTTTGAACGATTGTCTACAGCCTTTATAGATCCCCCATCGAAATCATGCTGTCCATATACATCACGGTTTGGTGCGGCAACTGTTCTGCCCAGGACTGTAAGAGACTACAGAGAGCTGTGAACCCAGCCCAGTCCATCACACAAACCAGCCTCCCACCCACTGACTTCATCTACACTTCCCACTGCCTCGGGAAGGCAGCCAACATCATCAAAGACCCCCCCCCCCCACCCAGGTTAGACTCTCTTCCACCCTCTTCCATCAGGCAGGAGATACAAAAGGTTAAACACACGTACCAACAGATTCAAGAACAGCTTCTTCCCCGCTGTTATCACACTGCTGAACGGAGCTCTCAAATTTATAATTTAATGTCGATCTAACTCTTTATCTGCAGCCGTCACATTGTATCCCTCGCTCTGGTCTATTACCCGAATGATCTTTGGATGGTATGGTCTGCCTGTCATGCACGTAAAACTTGTCACTGTACCGAGGTACACTTGACAACAATAAATCAAATCAAACAGCCATAAATCGATTGGTTGATGAGAGTTTACTGTCGCTCCCCACCCCCACCCTCCAACCATCCCCCCCACCCCCCCAACCTGGCTCAGCTGCATGCCATACAGGTTCGGAGAGTAAGAGAGGGTTTGGGCATTAATTAACACTGTGGTGTGGGGGAAGGGTGATCAATTACCCTGCCTTGGTAACCCTGTCTCAGCATGGATATCGGAATCAGAGAAATAAGTGCCATTCCTCACACTGCCCGCTCTCCCTGGTCTTGGGTTATGAAGGGGTGGGGGAAGGAGGGGGTAAGGGCAGAGTTACTGTTCACAAACACTTCAGTGTGGACTCACAGACAGGGTAGTCAGTGCCCGGGATAGTCAGTGCCCGGGATAGTCAGTGTCCGGGATAGTCAGTGCCCGGGATAGTCAGTGTCCGGATAGTCAGTGTCCGGGATAGTCAGTGTCCGGATAGTCAGTGTCTGGATAGTCAGTGCCCGGGATAGTCAGTGCCCGGGATAGTCAGTGCCGGGATAGTCAGTGCCGGGATAGTCAGTGTCCAGATAGTCAGTGTCCGGGATAGTCAGTGTCCGGATAGTCAGTGCCCGGGATAGTCAGTGTCCGGGATAGTCAGTGTCCGGGATAGTCAGTGTCCGGGATAGTCAGTGTCCGGATAGTCAGTGCCCGGGATAGTCAGTGCCGGGATAGTCAGTGCCCGGGATCGTCAGTGCCCGGGATAGTCAGTGCCCGGGATAGTCAGTGTTCGGATAGTCAGTGTTCGGATAGTCAGTGCCGGGATCGTCAGTGTCCGGATAGTCAGTGCCCGGGATAGTCAGTGTCCGGGATAGTCAGTGTCCGGGATAGTCAGTGCCCGGGATAGTCAGTGTCTGGGATAGTCAGTGTCCGGGATAGTCAGTGCCCGGGATAGTCAGTGTCCGGATAGTCAGTGCCCGGGATAGTCAGTGTCTGGGATAGTCAGTGTCCGGGATAGTCAGTGCCCGGGATAGTCAGTGTCCGGGATAGTCAGTGTTCGGATAGTCAGTGTCTGGGATAGTCAGTGTCCGGGATAGTCAGTGCCTGGGATAGTCAGTGTCTGGGATAGTCAGTGCCCGGGATAGTCAGTGTCTGGGATAGTCAGTGTCCGGGATAGTCAGTGTCTGGGATAGTCAGTGTCTGGGATAGTCAGTGCCCGGGATAGTCAGTGTCCGGATAGTCAGTGTCTGGGATAGTCAGTGTCCGGGATAGTCAGTGTCTGGGATAGTCAGTGCCCGGGATAGTCAGTGCCCGGATAGTCAGTGCCCGGGATAGTCAGTGCCCGGGATAGTCAGTGTCCGGGATAGTCAGTGCCCGGGATAGTCAGTGTCTGGGATAGTCAGTGTCCGGGATAGTCAGTGCCCGGGATAGTCAGTGTCCGGATAGTCAGTGTCTGGGATAGTCAGTGTCCGGGATAGTCAGTGCCCGGATAGTCAGTGCCCGGGATAGTCAGTGCCCGGATAGTCAGTGTCTGGGATAGTCAGTGCCCGGGATAGTCAGTGTCTGGGATAGTCAGTGTCTGGGATAGTCAGTGTACGGGATAGTCAGTGCCCGGATAGTCAGTGCCCGGGATAGTCAGTGTCCGGGATAGTCAGTGCCCGGGATAGTCAGTGCCCGGATAGTCAGTGTCTGGGATAGTCAGTGCTGGGATAGTCAGTGTCTGGGATAGTCAGTGTCTGGATAGTCAGTGTCCGGGATAGTCAGTGCCCAGGATAGTCAGTGCCCGCGATAGTCAGTGTCTGGGATAGTCAGTGCCCGGGATAGTCAGTGCCCGGGATAGTCAGTGCCCGCGATAGTCAGTGTCTGGGATAGTCAGTGTCCGGGATAGTCAGTGCCCGGATAGTCAGTGCCCGGGATAGTCAGTGCCCGGGATAGTCAGTGTCCGGGATAGTCAGTGCCCGGGATAGTCAGTGTCCGGGATAGTCAGTGCCTGGGATAGTCAGTGTCTGGGACAGTCAGTGTCTGGGATAGTCAGTGCCCGGGATAGTCAGTGTCCGGGATAGTCAGTGTCCGGGATAGTCAGTGCCCGGGATAGTCAGTGCCCGGGATAGTCAGTGTCCGGATCGTCAGTGCCCGGGTTGGTCAGTGCCGGGATAGTCAGTGCCCGGGATAGTCAGTGCCCGGGATAGTCAGTGCCCGGGATAGTCAGTGTCTGGGATAGTCAGTGTCCGGGATAGTCAGTGCTGGGATAGTCAGTGCCGGGGATAGTCAGTGTCTGGGATAGTCAGTGTCTGGGATAGTCAGTGTCCGGGATAGTCAGTGCCCGGATAGTCAGTGTCCGGGATAGTCAGTGTCTGGAATAGTCAGTGCCCGGGATAGTCAGTGCCCGGATAGTCAGTGCCCGGGATAGTCAGTGCCCGGGATAGTCAGTGTCTGGGATAGTCAGTGTCCGGATAGTCAGTGTCCGGGATAGTCAGTGCCCGGATAGTCAGTGTCCGGGATAGTCAGTGTCTGGGATAGTCAGTGCCCGGGATAGTCAGTGCCCGGATAGTCAGTGTCCGGGATAGACAGTGCCCGGATAGACAGTGTCCGGGATAGTCAGTGTCTGGGATAGTCAGTGCCCGGGATAGTCAGTGCCCGGATAGTCAGTGCCCGGGATAGTCAGTGCCCGGGATAGTCAGCGCCCGGGATAGTCAGTGTTCGGATAGTCAGTGTTCGGATAGTCAGTGCCCGGGATAGTCAGTGTCTGGGATAGTCAGTGTTCGGATAGTCAGTGTTCGGATAGTCAGTGCCCGGGATAGTCAGTGTTCGGATAGTCAGTGACCGGATAGTCAGTGCCGGGATCGTCAGTGTCCGGATAGTCAGTGCCCGGATAGTCAGTGCCCGGGATAGTCAGTGCCCGGGATAGTCAGTGCCCGGATAGTCAGTGCCCGGGATAGTCAGTGCCCGGGATAGTCAGTGTTCGGATAGTCAGTGCCCGGGATAGTCAGTGTCCGGATAGTCAGTGTCTGGGATAGTCAGTGTCTAGGATAGTCAGTGTCTGGGATAGTCAGTGCCCGGGATAGTCAGTGCCCAGGATAGTCAGTGCCCGGATAGTCAGTGTTCGGATAGTCAGTGCCCGGGATAGTCAGTGCCCGGGATAGTCAGTGTTCGGATAGTCAGTGACCGGATAGTCAGTGCCGGGATCGTCAGTGTCCGGATAGTCAGTGCCCGGGATAGTCAGTGTCCGGATAGTCAGTGTCTGGGATAGTCAGTGTCTAGGATAGTCAGTGTCTGGGATAGTCAGTGCCCGGGATAGTCAGTGCCCAGGATAGTCAGTGTCTGGGATAGTCAGTGCCCGGGATAGTCAGTGCCCGGGATAGTCAGTGTCCGGATAGTCAGTGCCCGGGATAGTCAGTGCCCGGGATAGTCAGTGTCCGGATAGTCAGTGTCTGGGATAGTCAGTGCCCGGGATAGTCAGTGTCCGGGATAGTCAGTGTCCGGATAGTCAGTGTCTGGGATAGTCAGTGCCCGGGATAGTCAGTGCCCGGATAGTCAGTGTGCGGGATAGTCAGTGCCCGGGATAGTCAGTGTCCGGACAGTCAGTGCCTGGGATAGTCAGTGTCCGGGATAGTCAGTGTCTGGGAGATTCAGTGCCCGGGATAGTCAGTGCCTGGGATAGTCAGTGCCCGGGATAGTCAGTGTCCGGGATAGTCAGTGCCCGGGATAGTCAGTGTCCGGGATAGTCAGTGTCCGGGATAGTCAGTGCCCGGGATAGTCAGTGTCCGGGATAGTCAGTGCCCGGGATAGTCAGTGTCTGGGATAGTCAGTGCCCGGGATAGTCAGTGCCCGGGATAGTCAGTGTCTGGGATAGTCAGTGCCCGGGATAGTCAGTGTCCGGGATAGTCAGTGCCCGGGATAGTCAGTGCCCGGGATAGTCAGGGCCCGGGATAGTCAGTGTCTGGGATAGTCAGTGTCCGGGATAGTCAGTGTCCGGGATAGTCAGAGTCCGGGATAGTCAGTGTCCGGGATAGTCAGTGTCTGGGATAGTCAGTGTCTGGGATAGTCAGTGCCGGGGATAGTCAGTGTCCGGGATAGTCAGTGTCCGGGATAGTGAGTGTCTGGGATAGTCAGTGCCCGGGATAGTCAGTGTCTGGGATAGTCAGTGTCTGGGATAGTCAGTGCCCGGGATAGTCAGTGCCCGGGATAGTCAGTGTCCGGGATAGTCAGTGCCCGGGATAGTCAGTGTCTGGGATAGTCAGTGCCCGGGATAGTCAGTGTCCGCGATAGTCAGTGTCTGGGATAGTCAGTGCCCGGGATAGTCAGTGCCCGGGATAGTCAGTGTCTGGGATAGTCAGTGCCCGGGATAGTCAGTGCCCGGATAGTCAGTGTCTGGGATAGTCAGTGCCCGGGATAGTCAGTGCCCGGCATATTCAGTGTCTGGGATAGTCAGTGCCCGGGATAGTCAGTGCCCGGATAGTCAGTGCCCAGGATAGTCAGTGCCGGGGATAGTCAGTGTCTGGGATAGTCAGTGTCTGGATAGTCAGTGTCCGGGATAGTCAGTGCCCGGGATAGTCAGTGCCCAGGATAGTCAGTGCCCGGGATAGTCAGTGCCGGGGATAGTCAGTGCCCAGGATAGTCAGTGCCCGGGATAGTCAGTGCCCGGGATAGTCAGTGTCCGGGATAGTCAATGTCTGGGATAGTCAGTGCCCGGGATAGTCAGTGCCCGGATAGTCAGTGCCCGGGATAGTCAGTGCCCGGAATAGTCAGTGTCTGGGATAGTCAGTGTCTGGGATAGTCAGTGCCCGGGATAGTCAGTGCCCGGATAGTCAGTGCCCGGGATAGTCAGTGCCCGGGATAGTCAGTGTCCGGGATAGTCAGTGTCTGGGATAGTCAGTGCCCGGGATAGTCAGTGTCCGGATAGTCAGTGTCCGGGATAGTCAGTGTCTGGGATAGTCAGTGCCCGGGATAGTCAGTGCCCGGGTTGGTCAGTGCCGGGATAGTCAGTGTCCGGGATAGTCAGTGTCTGGGATAGTCAGTGCCCGGGATAGTCAGTGTCCGGATAGTCAGTGCCCGGGTTGGTCAGTGCCGGGATAGTCAGTGCCCGGGATAGTCAGTGTCTGGGATAGTCAGTGTCCGGGATAGTCAGTGTCCGGATAGTCAGTGCCCGGGATAGTCAGTGCCCGGGATAGTCAGTGTCCGGGATAGTCAGTGTCCGGGATAGTCAGTGCCTGGGATAGTCAGTGCCCGGGATAGTCAGTGTCCGGGATAGTCAGTGCCGGGGATAGTCAGTGCCCGGGATAGTCAGTGTCCGGATAGTCAGTGTCTGGGATAGTCAGTGCCCGGGATAGTCAGTGTCCGGTATAGTCAGTGCCCAGGATAGTCAGTGCCCGGGATAGTCAGTGCCCAGGATAGTCAGTGCCCGGGATAGTCAGTGTCCGGGATAGTCAGTGCCCAGGATAGTCAGTGCCCGGGATAGTCAGTGTCTGGGATCGTCAGTGCCCAAGATAGTCAGTGTCCGGGATAGTCAGTGCCCAGGATAGTCAGTGCCCGGGATAGTCAGTGTCTGGGATCGTCAGTGCCCAGGATAGTCAGTGTCCGGGATAGTCAGTGCCTGGGATAGTCAGTGTCCGGGATAGTCAGTGTCCGGGATAGTCAGTGTCTGGATAGTCAGTGTCTGGGATAGTCAGTGTTCGGATAGTCAGTGCCTGGGATAGTCAGTGTCCGCGATAGTCAGTGTCTGGGATAGTCAGTGCCCGGGATAGTCAGTGTCCGGGATAGTCAGTGCCCGGGATAGTCAGTGCCCAGGATAGTCAGTGTCCGGGATCGTCAGTGCCCGGGATAGTCAGTGCCCGGGATAGTCAGTGTCTGGATAGTCAGTGTCTGGGATAGTCAGTGTTCGGATAGTCAGTGCCTGGGATAGTCAGTGTCTGGGATAGTCAGTGTCCGGGATAGTCAGTGTCCGGGATAGTCAGTGCCCGGGATAGTCAGTGCCTGGGATAGTCAGTGTCTGGGATAGTCAGTGCCCGGGATAGTCAGTGTCTGGGATAGTCAATGTCCGAATAGTCAGTGTACGCGATAGTCAGTGTCCGGGATAGTCAGTGCCCAGGATAGTCAGTGTCCGAATAGTCAGTGTCCGCGATAGTCAGTGTCCGGGATAGTCAGTGTCCTGGATAGTCAGTGTCCGAATAGTCAGTGTCCGCGATAGTCAGTGTCCGGGATAGTCAGTGTCCGGGATAGTCAGTGCCCGGGATAGTCAGTGTCCGAATAGTCAGTGTCCACGATAGTCAGTGTCCGGGATAGTCAGTGTCCGGGATAGTCAGTGCCCGGGATAGTCAGTGTCTGGGATAGTCAGTGTCTGGGATAGTCAGTGTCCGAATAGTCAGTGTCCGCGATAGTCAGTGTCCGGGATAATCAGTGCCCGGGATAGTCAGTGTCCGCGATAGTCAGTGTCCGGGATAGTCAGTGTCCGGGATAGTCAGTGCCCGGGATAGTCAGTGTCTGGGATAGTCAGTGTCCGAATAGTCAGTGTCCGCGATAGTCAGTGTCCGGGATAGTCAGTGCCCGGGAGGTCAGTGTCTGGATAGTCAGTGTCCGGGATAGTCAGTGTCCGGGATAGTCAGTGCCCGGGATTGTCAGTGTCCGGGATAGTCAGTGTCCGGGATAGTCAGTGTCTGGATAGTCAGTGTCCGGGATAGTCAGTGTCCAGGATAGTCAGTGCCCGGGATAGCCAGTGCCCAGATAGTCAGTGTCTGGGATAGTCAGTGCTGGGGATAGTCAGTGTCTGGGATAGTCAGTGCCCGGATAGTCAGTGCCCGGGATAGTCAGTGTCTGGGATAGTCAGTGTCTGGGATAGTCAGTGCCCGGATAGTCAGTGCCCGGGATAGTCAGTGTCCGGGATAGTCAGTGTCTGGGATAGTCAGTGTCTGGATAGTCAGTGCCCGGGATAGTCAGTGTCCGGGATAGTCAGTGTCCGGGATAGTCAGTGCCCGGGATAGTCAGTGTCCGGGATAGTCAGTGTCTGGGATAGTCAGTGTCTGGGATCGTCAGTGCCCGGGATAGTCAGTGTTCGGATAGTCAGTGCCCGGGATAGTCAGTGCCTGGGATAGTCAGTGCCTGGGATAGTCAGTGTCCGGGTTGGTCAGTGCCCGGGATAGTCAGTGCCCGGGATAGTCAGTGTCTGGGATAGTCAGTGCCCGGGATAGTCAGTGCCCGGGATAGTCAGTGTCTGGATAGTCAGTGCCCGGGATAGTCAGTGCCCGGGATAGTCAGTGTCTGGGATAGTCAGTGTCTGGATAGTCAGTGCCCGGGATAGTCAGTGTCTGGGATAGTCAGTGCCCGGGATAGTCAGTGCCCGGGATAGTCAGTGTCTGGGAGATTCAGTGTCCGGGATAGTCAGTGCCCGGGATAGTCAGTGTCCGGGATAGTCAGTGTCTGGGATAGTCAGTGCCCGGGATAGTCAGTGCCCGGGATAGTCAGTGTCTGGATAGTCAGTGCCCGGGATAGTCAGTGCCCGGGATAGTCAGTGTCTGGATAGTCAGTGCCCGGGATAGTCAGTGCCCGGGATAGTCAGTGTCTGGGATAGTCAGTGTCTGGATAGTCAGTGCCCGGGATAGTCAGTGCCCGGGATAGTCAGTGTCTGGGATAGTCAGTGCCCGGGATAGTCAGTGCCCGGGATAGTCAGTGTCTGGGAGATTCAGTGTCCGGGATAGTCAGTGTCTGGGATAGTCAGTGTCCGGGATAGTCAGTGTCCGGATAGTCAGTGTCCGGGATAGTCAGTGCCCGGGATAGTCAGTGTCCGGGATAGTCAGTGCCCGGGATAGTCAGTGTCTGGGATAGTCAGTGTCTGGGATAGTCAGTGTCTGGATAGTCAGTGCCCGGGATAGTCAGTGCCCGGGATAGTCAGTGTCTGGGATAGTCAGTGCCCGGGATAGTCAGTGCCTGGGATAGTCAGTGCCTGGGATAGTCAGTGTCCGGATAGTCAGTGCATGGGATAGTCAGTGCCCGGGATAGTCAGTGCCCGGGATAGTCAGTGTCTGGGATAGTCAGTGCCGGGGATAGTCAGTGTCTGGGATAGTCAGTGTCCGGGATAGTCAGTGTCCGGGATAGTCAGTGTCTGGGATAGACAGTGCCCGGATAGACAGTGTCCGGGATAGTCAGTGTCTGGGATAGTCAGTGCCCGGGATAGTCAGTGCCCGGATAGTCAGTGCCCGGGATAGTCAGTGCCCGGGATAGTCAGCGCCCGGGATAGTCAGTGTTCGGATAGTCAGTGTTCGGATAGTCAGTGCCCGGGATAGTCAGTGTCTGGGATAGTCAGTGTTCGGATAGTCAGTGTTCGGATAGTCAGTGCCCGGGATAGTCAGTGTTCGGATAGTCAGTGACCGGATAGTCAGTGCCGGGATCGTCAGTGTCCGGATAGTCAGTGCCCGGATAGTCAGTGCCCGGGATAGTCAGTGCCCGGGATAGTCAGTGCCCGGATAGTCAGTGCCCGGGATAGTCAGTGCCCGGGATAGTCAGTGTTCGGATAGTCAGTGCCCGGGATAGTCAGTGTCCGGATAGTCAGTGTCTGGGATAGTCAGTGTCTAGGATAGTCAGTGTCTGGGATAGTCAGTGCCCGGGATAGTCAGTGCCCAGGATAGTCAGTGCCCGGATAGTCAGTGTTCGGATAGTCAGTGCCCGGGATAGTCAGTGCCCGGGATAGTCAGTGTTCGGATAGTCAGTGACCGGATAGTCAGTGCCGGGATCGTCAGTGTCCGGATAGTCAGTGCCCGGGATAGTCAGTGTCCGGATAGTCAGTGTCTGGGATAGTCAGTGTCTAGGATAGTCAGTGTCTGGGATAGTCAGTGCCCGGGATAGTCAGTGCCCAGGATAGTCAGTGTCTGGGATAGTCAGTGCCCGGGATAGTCAGTGCCCGGGATAGTCAGTGTCCGGATAGTCAGTGCCCGGGATAGTCAGTGCCCGGGATAGTCAGTGTCCGGATAGTCAGTGTCTGGGATAGTCAGTGCCCGGGATAGTCAGTGTCCGGGATAGTCAGTGTCCGGATAGTCAGTGTCTGGGATAGTCAGTGCCCGGGATAGTCAGTGCCCGGATAGTCAGTGTGCGGGATAGTCAGTGCCCGGGATAGTCAGTGTCCGGACAGTCAGTGCCTGGGATAGTCAGTGTCCGGGATAGTCAGTGTCTGGGAGATTCAGTGCCCGGGATAGTCAGTGCCTGGGATAGTCAGTGCCCGGGATAGTCAGTGTCCGGGATAGTCAGTGCCCGGGATAGTCAGTGTCCGGGATAGTCAGTGTCCGGGATAGTCAGTGCCCGGGATAGTCAGTGTCCGGGATAGTCAGTGCCCGGGATAGTCAGTGTCTGGGATAGTCAGTGCCCGGGATAGTCAGTGCCCGGGATAGTCAGTGTCTGGGATAGTCAGTGCCCGGGATAGTCAGTGTCCGGGATAGTCAGTGCCCGGGATAGTCAGTGCCCGGGATAGTCAGGGCCCGGGATAGTCAGTGTCTGGGATAGTCAGTGTCCGGGATAGTCAGTGTCCGGGATAGTCAGAGTCCGGGATAGTCAGTGTCCGGGATAGTCAGTGTCTGGGATAGTCAGTGTCTGGGATAGTCAGTGCCGGGGATAGTCAGTGTCCGGGATAGTCAGTGTCCGGGATAGTGAGTGTCTGGGATAGTCAGTGCCCGGGATAGTCAGTGTCTGGGATAGTCAGTGTCTGGGATAGTCAGTGCCCGGGATAGTCAGTGCCCGGGATAGTCAGTGTCCGGGATAGTCAGTGCCCGGGATAGTCAGTGTCTGGGATAGTCAGTGCCCGGGATAGTCAGTGTCCGCGATAGTCAGTGTCTGGGATAGTCAGTGCCCGGGATAGTCAGTGCCCGGGATAGTCAGTGTCTGGGATAGTCAGTGCCCGGGATAGTCAGTGCCCGGATAGTCAGTGTCTGGGATAGTCAGTGCCCGGGATAGTCAGTGTCTGGGATAGTCAATGTCCGAATAGTCAGTGTACGCGATAGTCAGTGTCCGGGATAGTCAGTGCCCAGGATAGTCAGTGTCCGAATAGTCAGTGTCCGCGATAGTCAGTGTCCGGGATAGTCAGTGTCCTGGATAGTCAGTGTCCGAATAGTCAGTGTCCGCGATAGTCAGTGTCTGGGATAGTCAGTGTCTGGGATAGTCAGTGTCCGGGATAGTGAGTGTCTGGGATAGTCAGTGCCGGGGATAGTCAGTGTCTGGGATAGTCAGTGCCCGGGATAGTCAGTGTCCGGATAGTCAGTGTCTGGGATAGTCAGTGTCCGGATCGTCAGTGCCCGGGATAGTCAGTGTCCGGGATAGTCAGTGTCTGGGATCGTCAGTGCCCGGGATAGTCAGTGTTCGGATAGTCAGTGCCCGGGATAGTCAGTGCCTGGGATAGTCAGTGTCTGGGATAGTCAGTGTCTGGGATAGTCAGAGTCCGGGATAGTCAGTGTCCGGGATAGTCAGTGTCTGGGATCGTCAGTGCCCGGGATAGTCAGTGTTCGGATAGTCAGTGCCCGGGATAGTCAGTGCCTGGGATAGTCAGTGTCTGGGATAGTCAGTGTCCGGGATAGTCAGAGTCCGGGATAGTCAGTGTCCGGGATAGTCAGTGTCTGGGATAGTCAGTGTCTGGGATAGTCAGTGCCGGGGATAGTCAGTGTCCGGGATAGTCAGTGTCCGGGATAGTCAGTGTCTGGGATAGTCAGTGCCCGGGATAGTCAGTGTCTGGGATAGTCAGTGTCTGGGATAGTCAGTGCCCGGGATAGTCAGTGCCCGGGATAGTCAGTGTCCGGGATAGTCAGTGCCCGGGATAGTCAGTGTCTGGGATAGTCAGTGCCCGGGATAGTCAGTGTCCGCGATAGTCAGTGTCTGGGATAGTCAGTGCCCGGGATAGTCAGTGCCCGGGATAGTCAGTGCCCGGGATAGTCAGTGTCTGGGATAGTCAGTGCCCGGGATAGTCAGTGCCCGGATAGTCAGTGTCTGGGATAGTCAGTGCCCGGGATAGTCAGTGCCCGGGATATTCAGTGTCTGGGATAGTCAGTGCCCGGGATAGTCAGTGCCCGGATAGTCAGTGTCTGGGATAGTCAGTGCCGGGGATAGTCAGTGTCTGGGATAGTCAGTGTCTGGATAGTCAGTGTCCGGGATAGTCAGTGCCTGGGATAGTCAGTGCCCAGGATAGTCAGTGCCCGGGATAGTCAGTGCCGGGGATAGTCAGTGCCCAGGATAGTCAGTGCCCGGGATAGTCAGTGCCCGGGATAGTCAGTGTCCGGGATAGTCAGTGTCTGGGATAGTCAGTGCCCGGGATAGTCAGTGCCCGGATAGTCAGTGCCCGGGATAGTCAGTGCCCGGGATAGTCAGTGTCTGGGATAGTCAGTGTCTGGGATAGTCAGTGCCCGGGATAGTCAGTGCCTGGGATAGTCAGTGTCCGGGATAGTCAGTGTCTGGGATAGTCAGTGCCCGGGATAGTCAGTGTCCGGATAGTCAGTGTCCGGGATAGTCAGTGTCTGGGATAGTCAGTGCCCGGGATAGTCAGTGCCCGGGTTGGTCAGTGCCGGGATAGTCAGTGCCCGGGATAGTCAGTGTCTGGGATAGTCAGTGCCCGGGATAGTCAGTGTCCGGATAGTCAGTGCCCGGGTTGGTCAGTGCCGGGATAGTCAGTGCCCGGGATAGTCAGTGTCTGGGATAGTCAGTGTCCGGGATAGTCAGTGTCCGGATAGTCAGTGCCCGGGATAGTCAGTGCCCGGGATAGTCAGTGCCCGGGATAGTCAGTGTCCGGGATAGTCAGTGCCCGGGATAGTCAGTGCCCGGGATAGTCAGTGTCCGGATAGTCAGTGTCTGGGATAGTCAGTGCCCGGGATAGTCAGTGTCCGGGATAGTCAGTGCCCGGGATAGTCAGTGCCCGGGATAGTCAGTGCCCAGGATAGTCAGTGCCCGGGATAGTCAGTGTCTGGGATCGTCAGTGCCCAGGATAGTCAGTGTCCGGTATAGTCAGTGCCCAGGATAGTCATTGCCCGGGATAGTCAGTGTCCGGGATAGTCAGTGCCCGGGATAGTCAGTGTCCGGGATAGTCAGTGCCCAGGATAGTCAGTGCCCGGGATAGTCAGTGTCTGGGATCGTCAGTGCCCAGGATAGTCAGTGTCCGGGATAGTCAGTGCCCAGGATAGTCAGTGCCCGGGATAGTCAGTGTCTGGGATCGTCAGTGCCCAGGATAGTCAGTGTCCGGGATAGTCAGTGCCTGGGATAGTCAGTGTCCGGGATAGTCAGTGTCTGGATAGTCAGTGTCTGGGATAGTCAGTGTTCGGATAGTCAGTGCCTGGGATAGTCAGTGCCCGGGATAGTCAGTGTCTGGGATAGTCAGTGCCCGGGATAGTCAGTGTCCGGGATAGTCAGTGCCCGGGATAGTCAGTGTCTGGGATCGTCAGTGCCCGGGATAGTCAGTGCCCGGGATAGTCAGTGTCTGGATAGTCAGTGTCTGGGATAGTCAGTGTTCGGATAGTCAGTGCCTGGGATAGTCAGTGCCTGGGATAGTCAGTGTCCGGGATAGTCAGTGCCCCGGATAGTCAGTGCCTGGGATAGTCAGTGTCTGGGATAGTCAGTGCCCGGGATAGTCAGTGTCTGGGATAGTCAATGTCCGAATAGTCAGTGTACGCGATAGTCAGTGTCCGGGATAGTCAGTGCCCAGGATAGTCAGTGTCCGAATAGTCAGTGTCCGCGATAGTCAGTGTCCGGGATAGTCAGTGTCCGGGATAGTCAGTGCCCGGGATAGTCAGTGTCCGAATAGTCAGTGTCCGCGATAGTCAGTGTCCAGGATAGTCAGTGTCCGGGATAGTCAGTGCCCGGGATAGTCAGTGTCTGGGATAGTCAGTGTCTGGGATAGTCAGTGTCTGGGATAGTCAGTGTCCGAATAGTCAGTGTCCGCGATAGTCAGTGTCCGGGATAGTCAGTGCCCGGGATAGTCAGTGTCCGCGATAGTCAGTGTCCGGGATAGTCAGTGTCCGGGATAGTCAGTGCCCGGGATAGTCAGTGTCTGGGATAGTCAGTGTCCGAATAGTCAGTGTCCGCGATAGTCAGTGTCCGGGATAGTCAGTGCCCGGGATAGTCAGTGTCCGGGATAGTCAGTGTCCGGGATAGTCAGTGTCCGGGATAGTCAGTGCCCGGGATTGTCAGTGTCCGGGATAGTCAGTGTCCGGGATAGTCAGTGTCCGGGATAGTCAGTGTCCGGGATAGTCAGTGCCCGGATAGTCAGTGTCTGGGATAGTCAGTGCTGGGGATAGTCAGTGTCTGGGATAGTCAGAGCCCGGATAGTCAGTGCCCGGGATAGTCAGTGTCTGGGATAGTCAGTGTCTGGGATAGTCAGTGCCCGGATAGTCAGTGCCCGGGATAGTCAGTGTCCGGGATAGTCAGTGTCTGGGATAGTCAGTGTCTGGATAGTCAGTGCCCGGGATAGTCAGTGTCTGGGATAGTCAGTGTCCGGGATAGTCAGTGCCCGGGATAGTCAGTGTCCGGGATAGTCAGTGTCTGGGATAGTCAGTGTCTGGGATAGTCAGTGCCCGGGATAGTCAGTGCCCGGATAGTCAGTGCCCGGGATAGTCAGTGCCCGGGATAGTCAGTGTCCGGATAGTCAGTGCCCGGGATAGTCAGTGCCCGGGGTAGTCAGTGTCCGGGATAGTCAGTGCCCGGGATAGTCAGTGCCCGGGATAGTCAGTGTCCGGGATAGTCAGTGTCCGGGATAGTCAGTGTCCGGATAGTCAGTGCCCGGGATAGTCAGTGCCCGGGATAGTCAGTGCCGGGATAGTCAGTGCCCGGGATAGTCAGTGCCGGGATAGTCAGTGTCCGGGATAGTCAGTGTCCGGGATAGTCAGTGCCCGGGATAGTCAGTGTCCGGGATAGTCAGTGTCCGGATAGTCAGTGCCCGGGATAGTCAGTGTCTGGGATAGTCAGTGTCCGGGATAGTCAGTGTCCGGGATAGTCAGTGCCCGGGATAGTCAGTGTCCGGATAGTCAGTGTCCGGGATAGTCAGTGTCCGGGATAGTCAGTGCCCGGGATAGTCAGTGCCCGGGATAGTCAGTGTCCGGGATAGTCAGTGCCCGGGATAGTCAGTGTCCGGGATAGTCAGTGTCCGGGATAGTCAGTGTCTGGGATAGTCAGTGCCCGGGATTGCTGCTACTATACATGCCCCCTACATCCTAACATCACTACTGCCCACTCCCACAGGCACACACATACGCACACACCCACATACACACACAGACACACACACCCACACACAGACATACACGCACACTCACACACCCACAGACACACACATCCACAGGCACACACACACCACTGCTGCACACACATCCCCACTACCCCCACCACTCACACACCCCCAACAGACACACAGACACACTCACACCCCCCACAGACACACACACACTCTCACACACCCTCTACTACAGATAGACACACACTCCCCCATAGCAACACACACTCAGACACACTCACACACCCCCCACAGACACACTTACACCACCCCACAGACACACACACACAGACACTCACACACACCCCCCACAGACACACACACTCTCACACACACTGTACCACAGATAGACATACACACTCCCACACCCTCACAGACACACACACTCAGACCCCCCCACAAGCACACACGCTTACGTGCAGCCTCACCCCCACAGAGACAGACATACCCGCACCCACCCCACACAGACACACTCACCCTCAACCTCACCCGACAGACACACTCACACTCCCAATCTTACACACTCTCATTCATACACAGTCATACAGACAAACACACTCACAAACAATCACAGTCTCTCTCTCTATCTCTCTCTCAAACAATGCAATCTCTGAGACACATGGACACACATACACTCACTTTGACTCAATCAGAAACACACAGTCATTCAGACAGGAACACTGACCCTCTCAGACACACACTCATTTCACTCAATGTAAACACACCCACACACTCAACATTGTGACTCTTACAGGCACACTGACATCTCAGATGGACACAAAATACAGACAACATTCACACAGACAGACACCCTCAACCGCAGCAGCAAGTGACACACAGAGCTAAGCGATCCCACAATCAATGGATCAGATCTAAGTTCTGCAGTCCCACCACATCCAGTCGTGAATGATGGTGGACGATTAAACCAGGCACTGGAGGTGGAGGCTTCACAAATATCCCCATCCTCAATGATGGAGGAGCCCAGCACATCAGGGCACACGATAAGGCTGAAGCTTTCACAGCAACCTTCAGTCAGAAGTGCCGAGTGGGTGATCCATCTCGGCCTCCTCCAGTGGTCCCCAGAATCACAGATACCAGGCTTCAGCCAATTCGATTCACTCCACGTGATATCAAGAAACAGTTGGAGACACTGGATCCTGCAAAGGCTATGGGCCCTGACACCATTCCAGCAATGGTACTGAAGGCTTGTGCTCCAGAACTTGCTGCTCTCCTAGCCAAGATGTTCCAGTACATTACAATACTGGCACCGACCCGACAATGTGGAAGATATATCCTGTACACAAATTCCAGAGGTGATGTGAGACATCACATCAAGACTGCATTCAACCAAACATGGCATCAAGGAGCCCTGGGAACCAATGGGTTTCGGAGGAAACCCATCGCAGTCATACCTGGCACACAGGACAATAGACAATAGGTGAAGGAGTAGGCCATTCTGCCCTTCGAACCAGCACCACCATTCAATATGATCATAGTTCATCATCCACAATCAGTGTCCTGTTCCTGCCTCATCCCATAACCCTTGATTCCACTATCCTTAAGAAATTTAACAGGAAGAATCTGCAAACTCCACACAGACAGGTGCCCAAGCCAGGAATTGAACCCAGGTCCCGAGCACAATGAGACAGCAGTGCTAGCCATTGAGCCACCGTGCCACCCCTGTGGTTGTTAACAATTTCTCCTTTGATCCTCCCACTTCCTCCAGACCAAAGGGGTAGCCATGGGCACACGTATGGGCCCAGCTATGCCTGTCTCTTTCTTGGCTACATAGAACAGTCCATCTTTCGTAATTACACCGGCAGCACTCCCCATCTCTTCCTCCGCTACATTGATGACTGCATTGGCGCCACCTCGTGCTCCCGCGAGGAAGTTGAGCAATTCATCAACTTCACCAACACATTCCACCCTGACCTTAAATTTACCTGGACCATCTCTGACACCTCCCTCCCCTTCCTGGACCTCTCCATCTCCATTAATGACGACCGACTTGACACTGACATTTTTTACAAACCCACCGACTCCCGCAGCTACCTGGATTACACCTCTTCCCACCCTATCTCTTGCAAAAATGCCATCCCGTATTCCCAATTCCTCCGCCTCTGCCGTATCTGCTCCCAGGAGGACCAGTTCCACCACAGAACACACCAGATGGCCTCCTTCTTTCGAGACCGCAATTTCCCTTCCCACGTGGTTAAAGATGCCCTCCAACGCATCTTGTCCACATCCCGCACCTCCGCCCTCAGACCCCATCCCTCCAACCGTAACAAGGACAGAACGCCCCTGGTGCTCACCTTCCACCCTACAAACCTTCGCATAAACCAAATCATCCGCCGACATTTCTGCCACCTCCAAAAAGACCCCACCACCAGGGATATATTTCCCTCCCCACCCCTTTCCGCCTTCCGCAAAGACCGTTCCCTCAGTGACTACCTGGTCAGGTCAACGCCCCCCCTATGACCCACCCTCCCATCCTGACACTTTCCCCTGCCACCGCAGGAACTGTAAAACCTGTGCCCACACCTCCTCCCTCACCTCTATCCACGACCCTAAAGCAGCCTTCCACATCCATCAAAGTTTTACCTGCACATCCACTAATATCATTTATTGTATCCGTTGCTCCCGATGCGGTCTCCTCTACATTGGTAAGACTGGATGCCTCCTAGCAGAGCGCTTTAGGGAACATCTCCGGGACACCCGCACCAATCAACCACACCGCCCCGTGGCCCAACATTTCAACTCCCCCTCCCACTCTGCCGAGGACCTGGAGGTCCTGGGCCTCCTTCACCGCCGCTCCCTCACCACCAGACGCCTGGAGGAAGAACGCCTCATCTTCCACCTCGGAACACTTCAACCCCAGGGCATCAATGTGGACTTCAACAGTTTCCTCATTTCCCCTTCCCCCACCTCACCCTAGTTCCAAACTTCCAGCTCAGCACTGTCCCCATGACTTGTCCAGACTTGTCCTACCTGCCTAGCTCCTTTTCCACCTATCCACTCCACCCTCTCCTCCCTGGCCTATCACCTTATCCCCTCCCCCACTCACATATTGTACTCTATGCTACTCTCTCCCCACCCCCACCCTGCTCTAGCTTATCTCTCCACGCTTCAGGCTCCCTGCCTTTATTCCTGATGAAGGGCTTTTGCCCGAAACCTCGATTTCGCTGCTCGTTGGATGCTGCCTGAACTGCTGTGCTCTTCCAGCAGCACAGATCCAGAATCTGGTTTCCAGCAGCATCTGCAGTCATTGTTTTTACCCCGTTGTTGAAGGTCAGTCATCTCACTTCCAGGACATCTCTGCAGGAGTTCCTCAGGGTAGTGTCCTGGGCCCCAACCATCTCCAGCTGCTTCATCAATGATTTTCTTTCCATCATAAGGTCAGAAGTGGGGAAGTTCACCAATGATTACATAATGTTCAGCGCCATTCACGACCCCTCAGATACTGCAGCAGTCCGTGTTCAAATGCACCGAGATCTGGACAATATCCAGGCTTGGGCTAACAAGTGGCATATAACATTAGTGCCACACAATGCCAGGCAATGACCACCAAGAAATGGTGTTATCATCACTCAATCCCCCGCTATACACATACTTGGGGTTACCATTGACCAGAAACAGAACTGGACTGACCACATAAAGACAGCGGCTACAAGCGCAGGTCAGAAGCTGGGAATGCTGCGGCAAGTACCTCCCCACAGCCTGTCCACCAACTACAAGGCACAAGTCAGGAGGGTGAGGGAATACTCCCCACTTGCCCCTGGATGGGGGCAGCTCCAACAACACTCAAGAAGCTCAACACTATCCAGGACAAAGCAGCCCCCGCTAGACTGGCACCACATCCACAAGAGTCCCCTCCCTCCCCCACCGACGCTCAACAGCAGCAGGGTGTACCATCTGCAAGATGCTCTGCAGAAATTCACTTAGGTAGCACCTTCCAAACTCTCAACCTTTACCGTTGAGGACGACAAGGGTAGCAGACACATGAGAACACCACCCCCTGTAAGCTCCCCTCCAGCCCCTCACCATCCTGACTTGGAAATATATCTCTGTTGCTTCAGTGTCGCTCGGTCAAAACCCTGGAATTCCCTCCCAAAGGGCATTGCGGATGTCCATACACCACATGGACTTCAGCGGTTTAAGAAGGCAGCTCACTTCCACCTTCTCAAGGGGGTAACTAGGGACGGGCAATAAATACTGGGCCCAGCCAATGATGCCCATGTCCCACAGGTGAAGCAAAAACATAGAAAGACACCAACGCAATCAGACCCAGACACACAGAGATATTCACATTCTGCATGGATACAGTCACACTCACACTGGCACACACACTCACTTACACTGTTAAAGACATTCACATGCACATTCACACCTCACTAGTAAACAAAACACTAACACACACACACTCAAATTCTCACAGAGACTCCAACACACATCCGTACACAGACACACTCCTGTTCACAGACACACACCCGTACACAGACACACTCCTGTTCACAGACACACCACCATTCACAGACACACACCCGTACACAGACACACGCCTGTTCACAGACATACCACCATTCACAGACACACACCCGTACACATACACACGCCTGTTCACAGACATACCAACATTCACAGACACACAGCCGTACACAGACACACTCCTATTCAAAGACAAATGTAGGAAACAAAGTAAATTAAATCAGACTCCTACAGCAGGTGTTGTTGTTGTAGCAGGTGTTGTTGTAGCAGGTGTTGTTGATGTAGCAGGTGTTGTTGCTGTAGCAGGTGTTGTTGCTGTAGCAGGTGTTGTTGTTGTAGCAGGTGTTGTTGATGTAGCAGGTGTTGTTGTTGTAGCAGGTGTTGTTGATGTAGCAGGTGTTGTTGCTGTAGCAGGTGTTGTTGTTGTAGCAGGTGTTGTTGCTGTAGCAGGTGTTGTTGTTGTAGCAGGTGTTGTTGTTGTAGCGGGTGTTGTTGATGTAGCAGGTGTTGTTGCTGTAGCAGGTGTTGTTGATGTAGCGGGTGTTGTTGATGTAGCAGGTGTTGTTGTTGTAGCAGGTGTTGTTGATGTAGCAGGTGTTGTTGTTGTAGCAGGTGTTGTTGCTGTAGCAGGTGTTGTTGATGTAGCAGGTGTTGCTGTAGCGGGTGTTGTTGTTGTAGCGGGTGTTGTTGCTGTAGCGGGTGTTGTTGCTGTAGCAGGTGTTGTTGATGTAGCAGGTGTTGCTGTAGCGGGTGTTGTTGCTGTAGCGGGTGTTGTTGTTGTAGCGGGTGTTGTTGCTGTAGCGGGTGTTGTTGCTGTAGCAGGTGTTGTTGATGTAGCAGGTGTTGCTGTAGCGGGTGTTGTTGATGTAGCAGGTGTTGCTGTAGCGGGTGTTGTTGATGTAGCAGGTGTTGTTGCTGTAGCAGGTGTTGTTGTTGTAGCAGGTGTTGTTGATGTAGCAGGTGTTGTTGTAGCAGGTGTTGTTGATGTAGCAGGTGTTGTTGCTGTAGCAGGTGTTGTTGCTGTAGCAGGTGTTGTTGCTGTAGCAGGTGTTGTTGCTGTAGCGGGTGTTGTTGATGTAGCGGGTGTTGTTGCTGTAGCAGGTGTTGTTGCTGTAGCGGGTGTTGTTGCTGTAGCAGGTGTTGTTGTTGTAGCAGGTGTTGTTGATGTAGCAGGTGTTGTTGATGTAGCAGGTGTTGTTGATGTAGCAGGTGTTGTTGATGTAGCAGGTGTTGTTGATGTAGCGGGTGTTGTTGATGTAGCAGGTGTTGATGTAGCAGGTGTTGTTGCTGTAGCAGGTGTTGTTGCTGTAGCAGGTGTTGTTGCTGTAGCAGGTGTTGTTGATGTAGCAGGTGTTGTTGCTGTAGCAGGTGTTGTTGTAGCAGGTGTTGTTGCTGTAGCGGGTGTTGTTGATGTAGCAGGTGTTGTTGCTGTAGCAGGTGTTGTTGCTGTAGCAGGTGTTGTTGTTGTAGCAGGTGTTGTTGTTGTAGCAGGTGTTGTTGATGTAGCAGGTGTTGTTGCTGTAGCAGGTGTTGTTGCTGTAGCAGGTGTTGTTGTTGTAGCAGGTGTTGTTGATGTAGCAGGTGTTGTTGCTGTAGCGGGTGTTGTTGTTGTAGCAGGTGTTGTTGTTGTAGCAGGTGTTGTTGCTGTAGCGGGTGTTGTTGTTGTAGCAGGTGTTGTTGCTGTAGCAGGTGTTGTTGCTGTAGCAGGTGTTGTTGATGTAGCAGGTGTTGTTGCTGTAGCAGGTGTTGTTGCTGTAGCAGGTGTTGTTGCTGTAGCAGGTGTTGTTGATGTAGCAGGTGTTGTTGCTGTAGCAGGTGTTGTTGATGTAGCAGGTGTTGTTGTTGTAGCAGGTGTTGTTGCTGTAGCAGGTGTTGTTGTTGTAGCAGGTGTTGTTGATGTAGCAGGTGTTGTTGATGTAGCAGGTGTTGCTGTAGCGGGTGTTGTTGATGTAGCAGGTGTTGTTGTTGTAGCGGGTGTTGTTGATGTAGCAGGTGTTGTTGTTGTAGCAGGTGTTGTTGCTGTAGCAGGTGTTGTTGATGTAGCAGGTGTTGTTGTTGTAGCAGGTGTTGTTGTTGTAGCAGGTGTTGTTGCTGTAGCAGGTGTTGTTGCTGTAGCAGGTGTTGTTGTTGTAGCAGGTGTTGTTGTTGTAGCAGGTGTTGTTGTTGTAGCGGGTGTTGTTGTTGTAGCAGGTGTTGTTGTTGTAGCGGGTGTTGTTGTTGTAGCAGGTGTTGTTGCTGTAGCAGGTGTTGTTGATGTAGCGGGTGTTGTTGCTGTAGCAGGTGTTGTTGTTGTAGCAGGCGTTGTTGATGTAGCAGGTGTTGTTGATGTAGCAGGTGTTGTTGTTGTAGCAGGTGTTGTTGCTGTAGCAGGTGTTGCTGTAGCAGGTGTTGTTGTTGTAGCAGGTGTTGCTGTAGCAGGTGTTGTTGCTGTAGAAGGTGTTGTTGCTGTAGCAGGTGTTGTTGATGTAGCAGGTGTTGTTGTTGTAGCAGGTGTTGTTGTAGCGGGTGTTGTTGCTGTAGCAGGTGTTGTTGTTGTAGCGGGTGTTGTTGATGTAGCAGGTGTTGTTGATGTAGCGGGTGTTGTTGTTGTAGCAGGTGTTGTTGATGTAGCAGGTGTTGTTGTTGTAGCGGGTGTTGTTGATGTAGCGGGTGTTGTTGCTGTAGCAGGTGTTGTTGTTGTAGCAGGTGTTGTTGCTGTAGCAGGTGTTGTTGCTGTAGCAGGTGTTGTTGCTGTAGCAGGTGTTGTTGATGTAGCAGGTGTTGTTGCTGTAGCAGGTGTTGTTGCTGTAGCAGGTGTTGTTGCTGTAGCAGGTGTTGTTGATGTAGCAGGTGTTGTTGTTGTAGCAGGTGTTGTTGTTGTAGCAGGTGTTGCTGTAGCAGGTGTTGTTGATGTAGCAGGTGTTGTTGCTGTAGCAGGTGTTGTTGCTGTAGCAGGTGTTGTTGATGTAGCAGGTGTTGTTGTTGTAGCGGGTGTTGTTGCTGTAGCAGGTGTTGTTGATGTAGCAGGTGTTGTTGTTGTAGCAGGTGTTGTTGATGTAGCAGGTGTTGTTGCTGTAGCAGGTGTTGTTGATGTAGCAGGTGTTGTTGATGTAGCAGGTGTTGTTGATGTAGCAGGTGTTGTTGATGTAGCAGGTGTTGTTGATGTAGCAGGTGTTGTTGCTGTAGCAGGTGTTGTTGATGTAGCAGGTGTTGTTGATGTAGCAGGTGTTGTTGCTGTAGCAGGTGTTGCTGTAGCAGGTGTTGTTGATGTAGCAGGTGTTGTTGTTGTAGCAGGTGTTGTTGATGTAGCAGGTGTTGTTGCTGTAGCGGGTGTTGTTGCTGTAGCAGGTGTTGTTGATGTAGCGGGTGTTGTTGATGTAGCGGGTGTTGTTGATGTAGCAGGTGTTGTTGTTGTAGCAGGTGTTGTTGTTGTAGCAGGTGTTGTTGCTGTAGCAGGTGTTGTTGTAGCAGGTGTTGTTGCTGTAGCAGGTGTTGTTGATGTAGCGGGTGTTGTTGCTGTAGCAGGTGTTGCTGTAGCAGGTGTTGTTGCTGTAGTGGGTGTTGTTGCTGTAGCAGGTGTTGTTGTTGTAGCAGGTGTTGTTGCTGTAGCAGGTGCTGTTGCTGTAGCGGGTGTTGTTGATGTAGCAGGTGTTGTTGTTGTAGCAGGTGTTGTTGCTGTAGCAGGTGTTGTTGCTGTAGCAGGTGTTGTTGTTGTAGCAGGTGTTGTTGCTGTAGCAGGTGTTGTTGATGTAGCAGGTGTTGTTGTTGTAGCAGGTGTTGTTGCTGTAGCAGGTGTTGCTGTAGCAGGTGTTGTTGATGTAGCAGGTGTTGTTGCTGTAGCAGGTGTTGTTGTTGTAGCAGGTGTTGTTGATGTAGCGGGTGTTGTTGATGTAGCGGATGTTGTTGATGTAGCGGGTGTTGTTGATGTAGCAGGTGTTGTTGTTGTAGCAGGTGTTGTTGTTGTAGCAGGTGTTGTTGCTGTAGCAGGTGTTGTTGATGTAGCAGGTGTTGTTGTTGTAGCAGGTGTTGTTGTAGCGGGTGTTGTTGCTGTAGCAGGTGTTGTTGCTGTAGCAGGTGTTGTTGTTGTAGCGGGTGTTGTTGATGTAGCAGGTGTTGTTGATGTAGCGGGTGTTGTTGTTGTAGCAGGTGTTGTTGATGTAGCAGGTGTTGTTGCTGTAGCAGGTGTTGTTGCTGTAGCGGGTGTTGTTGATGTAGCGGGTGTTGTTGCTGTAGCAGGTGTTGTTGTTGTAGCAGGTGTTGTTGCTGTAGCAGGTGTTGTTGCTGTAGCAGGTGTTGTTGATGTAGCAGGTGTTGTTGTTGTAGCAGGTGTTGTTGTTGTAGCAGGTGTTGTTGCTGTAGCAGGTGTTGCTGTAGCAGGTGTTGTTGCTGTAGCAGGTGTTGTTGCTGTAGCGGGTGTTGTTGATGTAGCGGGTGTTGTTGATGTAGCAGGTGTTGTTGTTGTAGCAGGTGTTGTTGTTGTAGCAGGTGTTGTTGCTGTAGCAGGTGTTGTTGATGTAGCAGGTGTTGTTGTTGTAGCAGGTGTTGTTGTTGTAGCAGGTGTTGTTGCTGTAGCAGGTGTTGTTGATGTAGCAGGTGTTGATGTAGCAGGTGTTGTTGTTGTAGCAGGTGTTGTTGTTGTAGCAGGTGTTGTTGATGTAGCAGGTGTTGATGTAGCAGGTGTTGTTGTTGTAGCAGGTGTTGTTGTTGTAGCAGGTGTTGTTGATGTAGCGGGTGTTGTTGCTGTAGCAGGTGTTGTTGCTGTAGCAGGTGTTGTTGCTGTAGCAGGTGTTGTTGATGTAGCGGATGTTGTTGATGTAGCAGGTGTTGTTGTTGTAGCAGGTGTTGTTGTTGTAGCAGGTGTTGTTGTTGTAGCAGGTGTTGTTGATGTAGCGGGTGTTGTTGATGTAGCAGGTGTTGTTGTTGTAGCAGGTGTTGTTGTTGTAGCAGGTGTTGTTGCTGTAGCAGGTGTTGTTGCTGTAGCAGGTGTTGTTGTTGTAGCAGGTGTTGTTGTAGCAGGTGCTGTTGCTGTAGCGGGTGTTGTTGATGTAGCAGGTGTTGTTGTTGTAGCAGGTGTTGTTGTTGTAGCAGGTGTTGTTGATGTAGCAGGTGTTTTTGATGTAGCAGGTGTTGTTGCTGTAGCAGGTGTTGTTGATGTAGCAGGTGTTGTTGTTGTAGCAGGTGTTGTTGCTGTAGCAGGTGTTGTTGCTGTAGCAGGTGTTGTTGTTGTAGCAGGTGTTGTTGCTGTAGCAGGTGTTGTTGCTGTAGCAGGTGTTGTTGTTGTAGCAGGTGTTGCTGTAGCAGGTGTTGCTGTAGCAGGTGTTGTTGCTGTAGCAGGTGTTGTTGTTGTAGCAGGTGTTGTTGCTGTAGCAGGTGTTGTTGCTGTAGCAGGTGTTGTTGTTGTAGCAGGTGTTGCTGTAGCAGGTGTTGCTGTAGCAGGTGTTGTTGTTGTAGCAGGTGTTGTTGATGTAGCAGGTGTTGATGTAGCAGGTGTTGTTGCTGTAGCAGGTGTTGTTGTTGTAGCAGGTGTTGTTGATGTAGCAGGTGTTGTTGCTGTAGCAGGTGTTGTTGTTGTAGCAGGTGTTGTTGATGTAGCAGGTGTTGTTGCTGTAGCAGGTGTTGTTGTTGTAGCAGGTGTTGTTGTTGTAGCAGGTGTTGATGTAGCAGGTGTTGTTGATGTAGCAGGTGTTGTTGATGTAGCAGGTGTTGTTGCTGTAGCAGGTGTTGTTGATGTAGCGGGTGTTGTTGCTGTAGCAGGTGTTGTTGTTGTAGCAGGTGTTGTTGTAGAAGGTGCTGTTGTTGTAGCAGGTGTTGTTGATGTAGCAGGTGTTGATGTAGCAGGTGTTGTTGTAGCAGGTGTTGTTGATGTAGCAGGTGTTGATGTAGCAGGTGTTGTTGTAGCAGGTGTTGTTGATGTAGCAGGTGTTGTTGCTGTAGCAGGTGTTGCTGTAGCAGGTGTTGTTGATGTAGCAGGTGTTGTTGATGTAGCAGGTGTTGTTGCTGTAGCAGGTGTTGTTGATGTAGCGGGTGTTGTTGCTGTAGCAGGTGTTGTTGTTGTAGCAGGTGTTGTTGTAGAAGGTGCTGTTGTTGTAGCAGGTGTTGTTGATGTAGCAGGTGTTGATGTAGCAGGTGTTGTTGTTGTAGCAGGTGTTGTTGCTGTAGCAGGTGTTGTTGTTGTAGCAGGTGTTGTTGCTGTAGCAGGTGTTGTTGTTGTAGCGGGTGTTGTTGCTGTAGCAGGTGTTGCTGTAGCAGGTGTTGTTGTTGTAGCAGGTGCTGTTGTTGTAGCAGGTGTTGTTGATGTAGCAGGTGTTGATGTAGCAGGTGTTGTTGTTGTAGCAGGTGTTGTTGTTGTAGCAGGTGTTGTTGCTGTAGCGGGTGTTGTTGTAGCAGGTGTTGTTGATGTAGCAGGTGTTGTTGTTGTAGCGGGTGTTGTTGATGTAGCAGGTGTTGTTGTTGTAGCAGGTGTTGTTGATGTAGCAGGTGTTGTTGTTGTAGCGGGTGTTGTTGATGTAGCAGGTGTTGTTGTTGTAGCAGGTGTTGTTGATGTAGCAGGTGTTGTTGTTGTAGCAGGTGTTGTTGCTGTAGCAGGTGTTGTTGCTGTAGCAGGTGTTGTTGCTGTAGCAGGTGTTGTTGCTGTAGCAGGTGTTGTTGATGTAGCAGGTGTTGTTGATGTAGCAGGTGTTGTTGCTGTAGCAGGTGTTGTTGTAGCAGGTGTTGTTGCTGTAGCAGGTGTTGTTGCTGTAGCAGGTGTTGTTGATGTAGCAGGTGTTGTTGATGTAGCAGGTGTTGTTGCTGTAGCAGGTGTTGTTGTAGCAGGTGTTGTTGCTGTAGCAGGTGTTGTTGCTGTAGCAGGTGTTGTTGTTGTAGCAGGTGTTGTTGCTGTAGCAGGTGTTGTTGATGTAGCAGGTGTTGTTGCTGTAGCAGGTGTTGTTGCTGTAGCAGGTGTTGTTGTAGCAGGTGTTGTTGCTGTAGCAGGTGTTGTTGCTGTAGCAGGTGTTGTTGTTGTAGCAGGTGTTGTTGCTGTAGCAGGTGTTGTTGATGTAGCAGGTGTTGTTGCTGTAGCAGGTGTTGTTGATGTAGCAGGTGTTGTTGATGTAGCGGGTGTTGTTGATGTAGCAGGTGTTGTTGTAGCAGGTGTTGTTGATGTAGCGGGTGTTGTTGCTGTAGCAGGTGTTGTTGTTGTAGCGGGTGTTGTTGATGTAGCAGGTGTTGTTGTAGCAGGTGTTGTTGATGTAGCAGGTGTTGTTGATGTAGCAGGTGTTGTTGCTGTAGCAGGTGTTGTTGTAGCAGGTGTTGTTGTAGCAGGTGTTGTTGATGTAGCAGGTGTTGTTGTTGTAGCAGGTGTTGTTGATGTAGCGGGTGTTGTTGTTGTAGCAGGTGTTGTTGATGTAGCAGGTGTTGTTGCTGTAGCAGGTGTTGTTGATGTAGCAGGTGTTGTTGATGTAGCGGGTGTTGTTGATGTAGCAGGTGTTGTTGTTGTAGCAGGTGTTGTTGATGTAGCAGGTGTTGTTGCTGTAGCAGGTGTTGTTGCTGTAGCGGGTGTTGTTGTTGTAGCAGGTGTTGTTGTTGTAGCAGGTGTTGATGTAGCAGGTGTTGTTGATGTAGCAGGTGTTGTTGATGTAGCAGGTGTTGTTGCTGTAGCAGGTGTTGTTGATGTAGCAGGTGTTGTTGTAGCAGGTGTTGTTGATGTAGCAGGTGTTGTTGATGTAGCAGGTGTTGTTGCTGTAGCAGGTGTTGTTGTAGCAGGTGTTGCTGTAGCAGGTGTTGTTGATGTAGCAGGTGTTGTTGTAGCAGGTGTTGTTGATGTAGCAGGTGTTGTTGATGTAGCAGGTGTTGTTGTTGTAGCGGATGTTGTTGTTGTAGCGGGTGTTGTTATAGCAGGTGTTGTTGATGTAGCAGGTGTTGTTGCTGTAGCAGGTGTTGTTGCTGTAGCAGGTGTTGTTGATGTAGCAGGTGTTGTTGATGAAGCAGGTGTTGTTGTTGTAGCGGGTGTTGTTGATGTAGCAGGTGTTGTTGCTGTAGCAGGTGTTGTTGATGTAGCAGGTGTTGTTGATGTAGCAGGTGTTGCTGTAGCAGGTGTTGTTGCTGTAGCAGGTGTTGTTGCTGTAGCAGGTGTTGTTGTTGTAGCGGGTGTTGTTGATGTAGCAGGTGTTGTTGCTGTAGCAGGTGTTGTTGCTGTAGCGGGTGTTGTTGCTGTAGCAGGTGTTGTTGATGTAGCGGGTGTTGTTGCTGTAGCGGGTGTTGTTGATGTAGCAGGTGTTGTTGTTGTAGCAGGTGTTGTTGATGTAGCAGGTGTTGTTGTTGTAGCGGGTGTTGTTGATGTAGCAGGTGTTGTTGTTGTAGCAGGTGTTGTTGCTGTAGCAGGTGTTGTTGATGTAGCGGGTGTTGTTGCTGTAGCAGGTGTTGTTGATGTAGCGGGTGTTGTTGATGTAGCGGGTGTTGTTGCTGTAGCAGGTGTTGTTGCTGTAGCAGGTGTTGTTGCTGTAGCAGGTGTTGTTGATGTTGCGGGTGTTGTTGCTGTAGCAGGTGTTGTTGCTGTAGCAGGTGTTGTTGATGTTGCGGGTGTTGTTGCTGTAGCAGGTGTTGTTGCTGTAGCGGGTGTTGTTGATGTAGCAGGTGTTGTTGCTGTAGCAGGTGTTGTTGCTGTAGCAGGTGTTGTTGATGTAGCGGGTGTTGTTGATGTAGCAGGTGTTGTTGCTGTAGCAGGTGTTGTTGCTGTAGCGGGTGTTGTTGATGTAGCAGGTGTTGTTGTAGCAGGTGTTGTTGCTGTAGCAGGTGTTGTTGCTGTAGCAGGTGTTGTTGATGTAGCAGGTGTTGTTGATGTAGCAGGTGTTGTTGCTGTAGCAGGTGTTGTTGCTGTAGCAGGTGTTGTTGCTGTAGCAGGTGTTGTTGATGTAGCAGGTGTTGTTGTTGTAGCAGGTGTTGTCGCTGTAGCAGGTGTTGTTGTTGTAGCAGGTGTTGTTGTTGTAGCAGGTGTTGTTGATGTAGCAGGTGTTGTTGTTGTAGCAGGTGTTGTTGCTGTAGCAGGTGTTGTTGAGGTAGCAGGTGTTGTTGATGTAGCAGGTGTTGTTGATGTAGCAGGTGTTGTTGTTGTAGCGGGTGTTGTTGATGTAGCGGGTGTTGTTGCTGTAGCAGGTGTTGTTGCTGTAGCAGGTGTTGTTGATGTAGCAGGTGTTGTTGCTGTAGCGGGTGTTGTTGATGTAGCAGGTGTTGTTGATGTAGCAGGTGTTGTTGTTGTAGCAGGTGTTGTTGTTGTAGCGGGTGTTGTTGATGTAGCGGGTGTTGTTGCTGTAGCAGGTGTTGTTGCTGTAGCAGGTGTTGTTGCTGTAGCAGGTGTTGTTGATGTAGCAGGTGTTGTTGCTGTAGCAGGTGTTGTTGCTGTAGCAGGTGTTGTTGATGTAGCAGGTGTTGTCACTGTAGCAGGTGTTGTTGTTGTAGCAGGTGTTGTTGTTGTAGCAGGTGTTGTTGATGTAGCAGGTGTTGTTGTTGTAGCAGGTGTTGTTGCAGAAGCAGGTGTTGTTGAGGTAGCAGGTGTTGTTGATGTAGCAGGTGTTGTTGATGTAGCGGGTGTTGTTGTTGTAGCAGGTGTTGTTGATGTAGCAGGTGTTGTTGTTGTAGTGGGTGTTGTTGATGTAGCGGGTGTTGTTGCTGTAGCAGGTGATGTTGTTGTAGCAGGTGTTGTTGTTGTAGCAGGTGTTGTTGCTGTAGCGGGTGTTGTTGCTGTAGCAGGTGTTGTTGATGTAGCAGGTGTTGTTGTTGTAGCGGGTGTTGTTGATGTAGCGGGTGTTGTTGATGTAGCAGGTGTTGTTGCTGTAGCAGGTGTTGTTGCTGTAGCAGGTGTTGTTGCTGTAGCAGGTGTTGTTGATGTAGCAGGTGTTGTTGTTGTAGCAGGTGTTGTTGTTGTAGCGGGTGTTGTTGATGTAGCGGGTGTTGTTGCTGTAGCAGGTGTTGTTGCTGTAGCTGGTGTTGTTGATGTAGCAGGTGTTGTTGATGTAGCAGGTGTTGTTGTTGTAGCAGGTGTTGTTGTAGCAGGTGTTGTTGCTGTAGCAGGTGTTGCTGTAGCAGGTGTTGTTGATGTAGCAGGTGTTGTTGATGTAGCGGGTGTTGTTGCTGTAGCAGGTGTTGTTGATGTAGCAGGTGTTGTTGATGTAGCAGGTGTTGTTGATGTAGCAGGTGTTGTTGCTGTAGCAGGTGTTGTTGCTGTAGCGGGTGTTGTTGCTGTAGCAGGTGTTGTTGCTGTAGCAGGTGTTGTTGCTGTAGCAGGTGTTGTTGTTGTAGCAGGTGTTGTTGATGTAGCAGGTGTTGTTGCTGTAGCAGGTGTTGATGTAGCAGGTGTTGTTGATGTAGCAGGTGTTGTTGATGTAGCAGGTGTTGTTGATGTAGCAGGTGTTGTTGTAGCGGGTGTTGTTGCTGTAGCAGGTGTTGTTGATGTAGCAGGTGTTGTTGTTGTAGCAGGTGTTGTTGTTATAGCAGGTGTTGTTGCTGTAGCAGGTGTTGTTGATGTAGCAGGTGTTGTTGTTGTAGCAGGTGTTGTTGATGTAGCAGGTGTTGTTGATGTAGCAGGTGTTGTTGTTGTAGCAGGTGTTGTTGATGTAGCAGGTGTTGTTGCTGTAGCAGGTGTTGTTGCTGTAGCAGGTGTTGTTGATGTAGCAGGTGTTGTTGATGTAGCGGGTGTTGTTGATGTAGCGGGTGTTGTAGCAGGTGTTGTTGATGTAGCAGGTGTTGTTGCTGTAGCGGGTGTTGTTGATGTAGCGGGTGTTGTTGTTGTAGCAGGTGTTGTTGCTGTAGCAGGTGTTGTTGATGTAGCAGGTGTTGTTGATGTAGCGGGTGTTGTTGCTGTAGCAGGTGTTGTTGATGTAGCAGGTGTTGTTGTTGTAGCAGGTGTTGTTGTTATAGCAGGTGTTGTTGATGTAGCAGGTGTTGTTGTTGTAGCAGGTGTTGTTGCTGTAGCAGGTGTTGTTGCTGTAGCAGGTGTTGTTGATGTAGCAGGTGTTGTTGTAGCAGGTGTTGTTGATGTAGCAGGTGTTGTTGTTGTAGCAGGTGTTGTTGATGTAGCAGGTGTTGTTGCTGTAGCAGGTGTTGTTGATGTAGCAGGTGTTGTTGATGTAGCAGGTGTTGTTGCTGTAGCAGGTGTTGTTGTAGCAGGTGTTGTTGATGTAGCGGGTGTTGTTGATGTAGCGGGTGTTGTTGCTGTAGCAGGTGTTGTTGATGTAGCAGGTGTTGTTGATGTAGCGGGTGTTGTTGATGTAGCGGGTGTTGTTGCTGTAGCAGGTGTTGTTGATGTAGCAGGTGTTGTTGTAGCAGGTGTTGTTGATGTAGCAGGTGTTGTTGATGTAGCAGGTGTTGTTGTTGTAGCAGGTGTTGTTGTTGTAGCAGGTGTTGTTGATGTAGCAGGTGTTGTTGTTGTAGCAGGTGTTGTTGATGTAGCGGGTGTTGTTGATGTAGCAGGTGTTGTTGATGTAGCGGGTGTTGTTGATGTAGCAGGTGTTGTTGTAGCAGGTGTTGTTGATGTAGCAGGTGTTGTTGATGTAGCAGGTGTTGTTGCTGTAGCAGGTGTTGTTGATGTAGCAGGTGTTGTTGTTGTAGCAGGTGTTGTTGTTATAGCAGGTGTTGTTGATGTAGCAGGTGTTGTTGTTGTAGCAGGTGTTGTTGGAGCAGGTGTTGTTGTTGTAGCAGGTGTTGTTGATGTAGCAGGTGTTGTTGATGTAGCAGGTGTTGTTGTTGTAGCAGGTGTTGTTGGAGCAGGTGTTGTTGTTGTAGCAGGTGTTGTTGATGCAGCAGGTGTTGTTGATGTAGCAGGTGTTGTTGTTGTAGCAGGTGTTGTTGATGTAGCAGGTGTTGTTGATGTAGCAGGTGTTGTTGCTGTAGCAGGTGTTGTTGTAGCAGGTGTTGCTGTAGCAGGTGTTGTTGCTGTAGCAGGTGTTGTTGTAGCAGGTGTTGTTGATGTAGCAGGTGTTGTTGTTGTAGCAGGTGTTGTTGATGTAGCGGGTGTTGTTGTTGTAGCAGGTGTTGTTGTTGTAGCAGGTGTTGTTGATGTAGCAGGTGTTGTTGTAGCAGGTGTTGTTGCTGTAGCAGGTGTTGTTGCTGTAGCAGGTGTTGTTGATGTAGCAGGTGTTGTTGCTGTAGCGGGTGTTGTTGATGTAGCAGGTGTTGTTGATGTAGCGGGTGTTGTTGATGTAGCAGGTGTTGTTGATGTAGCAGGTGTTGTTGATGTAGCAGGTGTTGTTGTTGTAGCAGGTGTTGTTGCTGTAGCAGGTGTTGTTGATGTAGCAGGTGTTGTTGTAGCAGGTGTTGTTGTTGTAGCAGGTGTTGTTGCTGTAGCAGGTGTTGTTGATGTAGCAGGTGTTGTTGTTGTAGCAGGTGTTGCTGTAGCAGGTGTTGTTGATGTAGCAGGTGTTGTTGATGTAGCAGGTGTTGTTGTTGTAGCAGGTGTTGTTGCTGTAGCAGGTGTTGTTGATGTAGCAGGTGTTGTTGTAGCAGGTGTTGTTGTTGTAGCAGGTGTTGTTGCTGTAGCAGGTGTTGTTGATGTAGCAGGTGTTGTTGATGTAGCAGGTGTTGCTGTAGCGGGTGTTGTTGATGTAGCAGGTGTTGTTGATGTAGCAGGTGTTGTTGTTGTAGCAGGTGTTGCTGTAGCATGTGTTGTTATAGCAGGTGTTGTTGATGTAGCAGGTGTTGTTGCTGTAGCGGGTGTTGTTGCTGTAGCAGGTGTTGTTGATGTAGCAGGTGTTGTTGCTGTAGCAGGTGTTGTTGATGTAGCAGGTGTTGTTGCTGTAGCAGGTGTTGTTGATGTAGCAGGTGTTGTTGTAGCAGGTGTTGTTGATGTAGCAGGTGTTGTTGTTGTAGCAGGTGTTGCTGTAGCAGGTGTTGTTATAGCAGGTGTTGTTGATGTAGCAGGTGTTGTTGCTGTAGCAGGTGTTGTTGATGTAGCAGGTGTTGTTGTAGCAGGTGTTGTTGATGTAGCAGGTGTTGTTGCTGTAGCAGGTGTTGTTGATGTAGCAGGTGTTGTTATAGCAGGTGTTGTTGATGTAGCAGGTGTTGTTGCTGTAGCAGGTGTTGTTGATGTAGCAGGTGTTGTTGCTGTAGCAGGTGTTGTTGATGTAGCAGGTGTTGTTGTAGCAGGTGTTGTTGCTGTAGCAGGTGTTGTTGATGTAGCAGGTGTTGTTGCTGTAGCAGGTGTTGTTGATGTAGCAGGTGTTGTTGCTGTAGCAGGTGTTGTTGATGTAGCAGGTGTTGTTGTAGCAGGTGTTGTTGATGTAGCAGGTGTTGTTGATGTAGCAGGTGTTGTTGTTGTAGCAGGTGTTGCTGTAGCAGGTGTTGTTATAGCAGGTGTTGTTGCTGTAGCAGGTGTTGTTGCTGTAGCAGGTGTTGTTGTTGTAGCAGGTGTTGTTGTTATAGCAGGTGTTGTTGCTGTAGCAGGTGTTGTTGATGTAGCAGGTGTTGTTGCTGTAGCAGGTGTTGTTGCTGTAGCAGGTGTTGTTGATGTAGCGGGTGTTGTTGATGTAGCGGGTGTTGTTGCTGTAGCAGGTGTTGTAGCAGGTGTTGTTGATGTAGCAGGTGTTGTTGTTGTAGCAGGTGTTGTTGATGTAGCGGGTGTTGTTGTTGTAGCAGGTGTTGTTGTTGTAGCAGGTGTTGTTGATGTAGCAGGTGTTGTTGTAGCAGGTGTTGTTGATGTAGCAGGTGTTGTTGTTGTAGCAGGTGTTGTTGATGTAGCGGGTGTTGTTGATGTAGCAGGTGTTGTTGTTGTAGCAGGTGTTGTTGATGTAGCGGGTGTTGTTGATGTAGCAGGTGTTGTTGTTGTAGCAGGTGTTGTTGTAGCAGGTGTTGTTGATGTAGCAGGTGTTGTTGTTGTAGCAGGTGTTGTTGATGTAGCGGGTGTTGTTGATGTAGCAGGTGTTGTTGCTGTAGCAGGTGTTGTTGTTGTAGCAGGTGTTGTTGCTGTAGCAGGTGTTGTTGTTGTAGCGGGTGTTGTTGATGTAGCAGGTGTTGTTGCTGTAGCAGGTGTTGTTGCTGTAGCAGGTGTTGTTGCTGTAGCAGGTGTTGTTGCTGTAGCGGGTGTTGTTGCTGTAGCGGGTGTTGTTGTTGTAGCGGGTGTTGTTGATGTAGCAGGTGTTGTTGCTGTAGCAGGTGTTGTTGATGTAGCGGGTGTTGTTGGTGTAGCAGGTGTTGCTGTAGCAGGTGTTGTTGCTGTAGCAGGTGTTGTTGTTGTAGCAGGTGTTGTTGCTGTAGCAGGTGTTGTTGATGTAGCAGGTGTTGTTGATGTAGCGGGTGTTGTTGTTGTAGCAGGTGTTGTTGCTGTAGCAGGTGTTGTTGCTGTAGCAGGTGTTGTTGCTGTAGCAGGTGTTGTTGATGTAGCAGGTGTTGTTGTTGTAGCAGGTGTTGTTGTTGTAGCAGGTGTTGTTGCTGTAGCAGGTGTTGTTGCTGTAGCAGGTGTTGTTGATGTAGCAGGTGTTGTTGCTGTAGCAGGTGTTGTTGATGTAGCGGGTGTTGTTGTTGTAGCAGGTGTTGTTGCTGTAGCAGGTGTTGTTGCTGTAGCAGGTGTTGTTGCTGTAGCAGGTGTTGTTGATGTAGCAGGTGTTGTTGTTGTAGCAGGTGTTGTTGTTGTAGCAGGTGTTGTTGCTGTAGCAGGTGTTGTTGCTGTAGCAGGTGTTGTTGCTGTAGCAGGTGTTGTTGATGTAGCAGGTGTTGTTGCTGTAGCAGGTGTTGTTGATGTAGCAGGTGTTGTTGTTGTAGCAGGTGTTGTTGTAGCAGGTGTTGTTGATGTAGCGGGTGTTGTTGATGTAGCAGGTGTTGTTGCTGTAGCAGGTGTTGTTGATGTAGCAGGTGTTGTTGTTGTAGCAGGTGTTGTTGTAGCAGGTGTTGTTGCTGTAGCAGGTGTTGTTGTTGTAGCAGGTGTTGTTGTAGCAGGTGTTGTTGCTGTAGCAGGTGTTGTTGATGTAGCAGGTGTTGTTGTTGTAGCGGGTGTTGTTGATGTAGCAGGTGTTGTTGCTGTAGCGGGTGTTGTTGATGTAGCAGGTGTTGTTGCTGTAGCAGGTGTTGTTGCTGTAGCAGGTGTTGTTGTTGTAGCAGGTGTTGTTGCTGTAGCAGGTGTTGTTGCTGTAGCAGGTGTTGTTGATGTAGCAGGTGTTGTTGATGTAGCAGGTGTTGTTGATGTAGCAGGTGTTGTTGTTGTAGCAGGTGTTGTTGATGTAGCAGGTGTTGTTGCTGTAGCAGGTGTTGTTGTTGTAGCAGGTGTTGTTGATGTAGCAGGTGTTGTTGCTGTAGCAGGTGTTGTTGTTGTAGCAGGTGTTGTTGATGTAGCGGGTGTTGTTGATGTAGCAGGTGTTGTTGATGTAGCAGGTGTTGTTGATGTAGCATGTGTTGCTGTAGCAGGTGTTGTTGCTGTAGCAGGTGTTGTTGTTGTAGCAGGTGTTGTTGCTGTAGCAGGTGTTGCTGTAGCAGGTGTTGTTGTTGTAGCAGGTGTTGTTGATGTAGCAGGTGTTGTTGCTGTAGCAGGTGTTGTTGATGTAGCAGGTGTTGTTGCTGTAGCAGGTGTTGCTGTAGCGGGTGTTGTTGCTGTAGCAGGTGTTGTTGCTGTAGCAGGTGTTGTTGCTGTAGCAGGTGTTGTTGATGTAGCAGGTGTTGTTGCTGTAGCAGGTGTTGTTGCTGTAGCAGGTGTTGTTGATGTAGCATGTGTTGCTGTAGCAGGTGTTGTTGCTGTAGCAGGTGTTGTTGCTGTAGCAGGTGTTGTTGATGTAGCGGGTGTTGTTGATGTAGCAGGTGTTGTTGCTGTAGCAGGTGTTGTTGATGTAGCAGGTGTTGTTGTTGTAGCAGGTGTTGTTGCTGTAGCAGGTGTTGTTGCTGTAGCGGGTGTTGTTGCTGTAGCAGGTGTTGTTGTTGTAGCAGGTGTTGTTGCTGTAGCAGGTGTTGTTGATGTAGCGGGTGTTGTTGATGTAGCAGGTGTTGTTGATGTAGCAGGTGTTGTTGTTGTAGCAGGTGTTGTTGCTGTAGCAGGTGTTGTTGATGTTGCGGGTGTTGTTGCTGTAGCAGGTGTTGTTGATGTAGCAGGTGTTGCTGTAGCAGGTGTTGTTGCTGTAGCAGGTGTTGTTGCTGTAGCGGGTGTTGTTGCTGTAGCAGGTGTTGTTGCTGTAGCAGGTGTTGTTGATGTAGCAGGTGTTGTTGTTGTAGCGGGTGTTGTTGCTGTAGCAGGTGTTGTTGTTGTAGCAGGTGTTGTTGCTGTAGCAGGTGTTGTTGCTGTAGCGGGTGTTGTTGATGTAGCAGGTGTTGTTGCTGTAGCAGGTGTTGTTGATGTAGCAGGTGTTGTTGCTGTAGCGGGTGTTGCTGTAGCAGGTGTTGCTGTAGCAGGTGTTGTTGTTGTAGCGGGTGTTGTTGTTGTAGCAGGTGTTGTTGCTGTAGCAGGTGTTGTTGATGTAGCAGGTGTTGTTGTTGTAGCGGGTGTTGTTGTTGTAGCAGGTGTTGTTGCTGTAGCAGGTGTTGTTGCTGTAGCAGGTGTTGTTGCTGTAGCGGGTGTTGTTGTTGTAGCAGGTGTTGTTGCTGTAGCAGGTGTTGTTGATGTAGCAGGTGTTGTTGTTGTAGCGGGTGTTGTTGATGTAGCAGGTGTTGTTGATGTAGCAGGTGTTGTTGTAGCAGGTGTTGTTGATGTAGCAGGTGTTGTTGCTGTAGCAGGTGTTGTTGATGTAGCAGGTGTTGTTGTTGTAGCGGGTGTTGTTGATGTAGCAGGTGTTGTTGATGTAGCAGGTGTTGTTGTTGTAGCGGGTGTTGTTGATGTAGCGGGTGTTGTTGGTGTAGCAGGTGTTGCTGTAGCGGGTGTTGTTGATGTAGCAGGTGTTGTTGATGTAGCAGGTGTTGTTGCTGTAGCAGGTGTTGTTGTTGTAGCAGGTGTTGTTGATGTAGCGGGTGTTGTTGCTGTAGCAGGTGTTGTTGTTGTAGCAGGTGTTGTTGCTGTAGCAGGTGTTGTTGCTGTAGCAGGTGTTGCTGTAGCAGGTGTTGTTGCTGTAGCAGGTGTTGCTGTAGCAGGTGTTGTTGATGTAGCAGGTGTTGTTGTTGTAGCAGGTGTTGTTGCTGTAGCAGGTGTTGTTGCTGTAGCAGGTGTTGTTGTTGTAGCAGGTGTTGTTGCTGTAGCAGGTGTTGTTGCTGTAGCAGGTGTTGTTGTTGTAGCAGGTGTTGCTGTAGCAGGTGTTGCTGTAGCAGGTGTTGTTGCTGTAGCAGGTGTTGTTGTTGTAGCAGGTGTTGTTGCTGTAGCAGGTGTTGTTGCTGTAGCAGGTGTTGTTGTTGTAGCAGGTGTTGCTGTAGCAGGTGTTGCTGTAGCAGGTGTTGTTGTTGTAGCAGGTGTTGTTGATGTAGCAGGTGTTGATGTAGCAGGTGTTGTTGCTGTAGCAGGTGTTGTTGTTGTAGCAGGTGTTGTTGATGTAGCAGGTGTTGTTGCTGTAGCAGGTGTTGTTGTTGTAGCAGGTGTTGTTGATGTAGCAGGTGTTGTTGCTGTAGCAGGTGTTGTTGTTGTAGCAGGTGTTGTTGTTGTAGCAGGTGTTGATGTAGCAGGTGTTGCTGTAGCAGGTGTTGTTGCTGTAGCAGGTGTTGTTGATGTAGCAGGTGTTGTTGATGTAGCAGGTGTTGTTGCTGTAGCAGGTGTTGTTGATGTAGCAGGTGTTGTTGATGTAGCAGGTGTTGTTGATGTAGCAGGTGTTGTTGCTGTAGCAGGTGTTGTTGATGTAGCAGGTGTTGTTGATGTAGCAGGTGTTGTTGATGTAGCAGGTGTTGTTGCTGTAGCAGGTGTTGTTGATGTAGCAGGTGTTGTTGATGTAGCAGGTGTTGTTGATGTAGCAGGTGTTGTTGCTGTAGCAGGTGTTGTTGATGTAGCAGGTGTTGTTGATGTAGAAGGTGTTGTTGATGTAGCAGGTGTTGTTGCTGTAGCAGGTGTTGTTGATGTAGCAGGTGTTGTTGATGTAGCAGGTGTTGTTGATGTAGCAGGTGTTGTTGATGTAGCAGGTGTTGTTGTAGCAGGTGTTGTTGATGTAGCAGGTGTTGTTGTTGTAGCGGGTGTTGTTGCTGTAGCAGGTGTTGTTGCTGTAGCAGGTGTTGTTGCTGTAGCAGGTGTTGTTGCTGTAGCAGGTGTTGTTGATGTAGCGGGTGTTGTTGATGTAGCAGGTGTTGTTGCTGTAGCGGTGTTGTTGCTGTAGCAGGTGTTGTTGATGTAGCGGGTGTTGTTGATGTAGCAGGTGTTGTTGATGTAGCAGGTGTTGTTGATGTAGCAGGTGTTGTTGATGTAGCAGGTGTTGTTGTTGTAGCAGGTGTTGTTGTAGCAGGTGTTGTTGATGTAGCAGGTGTTGTTGATGTAGCAGGTGTTGTTGCTGTAGCAGGTGTTGTTGTTGTAGCAGGTGTTGTTGTAGCAGGTGTTGTTGATGTAGCAGGTGTTGTTGATGTAGCAGGTGTTGTTGCTGTAGCAGGTGTTGTTGTTGTAGCAGGTGTTGTTGTAGCAGGTGTTGTTGATGTAGCAGGTGTTGTTGTTGTAGCAGGTGTTGTTGTTGTAGCAGGTGTTGTTGTAGCAGGTGTTGTTGATGTAGCAGGTGTTGTTGATGTAGCAGGTGTTGTTGCTGTAGCAGGTGTTGTTGCTGTAGCAGGTGTTGTTGCTGTAGCAGGTGTTGATGTAGCAGGTGTTGTTGATGTAGCAGGTGTTGTTGCTGTAGCGGGTGTTGTTGCTGTAGCAGGTGTTGTTGATGTAGCAGGTGTTGTTGCTGTAGCAGGTGTTGCTGTAGCAGGTGTTGTTGATGTAGCAGGTGTTGTTGTTGTAGCAGGTGTTGTTGTTGTAGCAGGTGTTGTTGATGTAGCAGGTGTTGTTGTTGTAGCAGGTGTTGTTGTTGTAGCAGGTGTTGTTGATGTAGCAGGTGTTGTTGTTGTAGCAGGTGTTGTTGCTGTAGCAGGTGTTGTTGAGGTAGCAGGTGTTGTTGATGTAGCAGGTGTTGTTGATGTAGCAGGTGTTGTTGTTGTAGCGGGTGTTGTTGCTGTAGCAGGTGTTGTTGTAGCAGGTGTTGTTGCTGTAGCAGGTGTTGTTGTTGTAGCAGGTGTTGTTGCTGTAGCAGGTGTTGTTGTTGTAGCGGGTGTTGTTGTTGTAGCAGGTGTTGTTGTTGTAGCAGGTGTTGTTGCTGTAGCGGGTGTTGTTGTTGTAGCAGGTGTTGTTGATGTAGCAGGTGTTGTTGCTGTAGCAGGTGTTGTTGATGTAGCAGGTGTTGTTGCTGTAGCAGGTGTTGTTGTAGCAGGTGTTGTTGCTGTAGCAGGTGTTGTTGTTGTAGCAGGTGTTGTTGTTGTAGCGGGTGTTGTTGTTGTAGCAGGTGTTGTTGTTGTAGCGGGTGTTGTTGTTGTAGCAGGTGTTGTTGTTGTAGCAGGTGTTGTTGATGTAGCGGGTGTTGTTGCTGTAGCAGGTGTTGTTGTTGTAGCAGGTGTTGTTGTTGTAGCAGGTGGTGTTGATGTAGCAGGTGTTGTTGTTGTAGCAGGTGTTGTTGTTGTAGCAGGTGGTGTTGATGTAGCAGGTGTTGTTGTTGTAGCAGGTGTTGTTGCTGTAGCAGGTGTTGTTGCTGTAGCAGGTGTTGTTGTTGTAGCAGGTGTTGTTGTTGTAGCAGGTGTTGTTGTTGTAGCGGGTGTTGTTGTTGTAGCAGGTGTTGTTGTTGTAGCGGGTGTTGTTGTTGTAGCAGGTGTTGTTGCTGTAGCAGGTGTTGTTGATGTAGCGGGTGTTGTTGCTGTAGCAGGTGTTGTTGTTGTAGCAGGCGTTGTTGATGTAGCAGGTGTTGTTGATGTAGCAGGTGTTGTTGTTGTAGCAGGTGTTGTTGCTGTAGCAGGTGTTGCTGTAGCAGGTGTTGTTGTTGTAGCAGGTGTTGCTGTAGCAGGTGTTGTTGCTGTAGAAGGTGTTGTTGCTGTAGCAGGTGTTGTTGATGTAGCAGGTGTTGTTGTTGTAGCAGGTGTTGTTGTAGCGGGTGTTGTTGCTGTAGCAGGTGTTGTTGTTGTAGCGGGTGTTGTTGATGTAGCAGGTGTTGTTGATGTAGCGGGTGTTGTTGTTGTAGCAGGTGTTGTTGATGTAGCAGGTGTTGTTGTTGTAGCGGGTGTTGTTGATGTAGCGGGTGTTGTTGCTGTAGCAGGTGTTGTTGTTGTAGCAGGTGTTGTTGCTGTAGCAGGTGTTGTTGCTGTAGCAGGTGTTGTTGATGTAGCAGGTGTTGTTGTTGTAGCAGGTGTTGTTGTTGTAGCAGGTGTTGCTGTAGCAGGTGTTGTTGATGTAGCAGGTGTTGTTGCTGTAGCAGGTGTTGTTGCTGTAGCAGGTGTTGTTGCTGTAGCGGGTGTTGTTGCTGTAGCAGGTGTTGTTGATGTAGCGGGTGTTGTTGATGTAGCGGGTGTTGTTGATGTAGCAGGTGTTGTTGTTGTAGCAGGTGTTGTTGTTGTAGCAGGTGTTGTTGCTGTAGCAGGTGTTGTTGTAGCAGGTGTTGTTGCTGTAGCAGGTGTTGTTGATGTAGCGGGTGTTGTTGCTGTAGCAGGTGTTGCTGTAGCAGGTGTTGTTGCTGTAGCGGGTGTTGTTGCTGTAGCAGGTGTTGTTGTTGTAGCAGGTGTTGTTGCTGTAGCAGGTGCTGTTGCTGTAGCGGGTGTTGTTGATGTAGCAGGTGTTGTTGTTGTAGCAGGTGTTGTTGCTGTAGCAGGTGTTGTTGCTGTAGCAGGTGTTGTTGTTGTAGCAGGTGTTGTTGCTGTAGCAGGTGTTGTTGATGTAGCAGGTGTTGTTGTTGTAGCAGGTGTTGTTGCTGTAGCAGGTGTTGCTGTAGCAGGTGTTGTTGATGTAGCAGGTGTTGTTGCTGTAGCAGGTGTTGTTGTTGTAGCAGGTGTTGTTGCTGTAGCGGATGTTGTTGATGTAGCGGGTGTTGTTGATGTAGCAGGTGTTGTTGTTGTAGCAGGTGTTGTTGTTGTAGCAGGTGTTGTTGCTGTAGCAGGTGTTGTTGATGTAGCAGGTGTTGTTGTTGTAGCAGGTGTTGTTGTAGCGGGTGTTGTTGCTGTAGCAGGTGTTGTTGCTGTAGCAGGTGTTGTTGTTGTAGCGGGTGTTGTTGATGTAGCAGGTGTTGTTGATGTAGCGGGTGTTGTTGTTGTAGCAGGTGTTGTTGATGTAGCAGGTGTTGTTGCTGTAGCAGGTGTTGTTGCTGTAGCGGGTGTTGTTGATGTAGCGGGTGTTGTTGCTGTAGCAGGTGTTGTTGTTGTAGCAGGTGTTGTTGCTGTAGCAGGTGTTGTTGCTGTAGCAGGTGTTGTTGATGTAGCAGGTGTTGTTGTTGTAGCAGGTGTTGTTGTTGTAGCAGGTGTTGTTGCTGTAGCAGGTGTTGCTGTAGCAGGTGTTGTTGCTGTAGCAGGTGTTGTTGCTGTAGCGGGTGTTGTTGATGTAGCGGGTGTTGTTGATGTAGCAGGTGTTGTTGTTGTAGCAGGTGTTGTTGTTGTAGCAGGTGTTGTTGCTGTAGCAGGTGTTGTTGATGTAGCAGGTGTTGTTGTTGTAGCAGGTGTTGTTGTTGTAGCAGGTGTTGTTGCTGTAGCAGGTGTTGTTGATGTAGCAGGTGTTGATGTAGCAGGTGTTGTTGTTGTAGCAGGTGTTGTTGTTGTAGCAGGTGTTGTTGATGTAGCAGGTGTTGATGTAGCAGGTGTTGTTGTTGTAGCAGGTGTTGTTGTTGTAGCAGGTGTTGTTGATGTAGCGGGTGTTGTTGCTGTAGCAGGTGTTGTTGCTGTAGCAGGTGTTGTTGCTGTAGCAGGTGTTGTTGATGTAGCGGATGTTGTTGATGTAGCAGGTGTTGTTGTTGTAGCAGGTGTTGTTGTTGTAGCAGGTGTTGTTGTTGTAGCAGGTGTTGTTGATGTAGCGGGTGTTGTTGATGTAGCAGGTGTTGTTGTTGTAGCAGGTGTTGTTGCTGTAGCAGGTGTTGTTGCTGTAGCAGGTGTTGTTGTTGTAGCAGGTGTTGTTGTAGCAGGTGCTGTTGCTGTAGCGGGTGTTGTTGATGTAGCAGGTGTTGTTGTTGTAGCAGGTGTTGTTGCTGTAGCAGGTGTTGTTGCTGTAGCAGGTGTTGTTGATGTAGCAGGTGTTGTTGATGTAGCGGGTGTTGTTGATGTAGCAGGTGTTGTTGCTGTAGCAGGTGTTGCTGTAGCAGGTGTTGTTGATGTAGCAGGTGTTGTTGCTGTAGCAGGTGTTGTTGATGTAGCGGGTGTTGTTGATGTAGCAGGTGTTGTTGATGTAGCAGGTGTTTTTGATGCAGCAGGTGTTGTTGCTGTAGCAGGTGTTGTTGATGTAGCAGGTGTTGTTGTTGTAGCAGGTGTTGTTGATGTAGCAGGTGTTGTTGTTGTAGCAGGTGTTGTTGATGTAGCAGGTGTTGTTGTTGTAGCAGGTGTTGTTGCTGTAGCAGGTGTTGTTGATGTAGCAGGTGTTGTTGTTGTAGCAGGTGTTGTTGCTGTAGCAGGTGTTGTTGATGTAGCAGGTGTTGTTGTTGTAGCAGGTGTTGTTGCTGTAGCAGGTGTTGTTGATGTAGCAGGTGTTGTTGTTGTAGCAGGTGTTGTTGCTGTAGCAGGTGTTGTTGATGTAGCAGGTGTTGTTGTTGTAGCAGGTGTTGTTGCTGTAGCAGGTGTTGTTGATGTAGCAGGTGTTGTTGCTGTAGCAGGTGTTGTTGATGTAGCAGGTGTTGTTGATGTAGCAGGTGTTTTTGATGCAGCAGGTGTTGTTGCTGTAGCAGGTGTTGTTGATGTAGCAGGTGTTGTTGTTGTAGCAGGTGTTGTTGATGTAGCAGGTGTTGTTGTTGTAGCAGGTGTTGTTGATGTAGCAGGTGTTGTTGTTGTAGCAGGTGTTGTTGCTGTAGCAGGTGTTGTTGATGTAGCAGGTGTTGTTGTTGTAGCAGGTGTTGTTGCTGTAGCAGGTGTTGTTGATGTAGCAGGTGTTGTTGTTGTAGCAGGTGTTGTTGCTGTAGCAGGTGTTGTTGATGTAGCAGGTGTTGTTGTTGTAGCAGGTGTTGTTGCTGTAGCAGGTGTTGTTGCTGTAGCAGGTGTTGTTGTTGTAGCAGGTGTTGTTGCTGTAGCAGGTGTTGTTGCTGTAGCAGGTGTTGTTGTTGTAGCAGGTGTTGCTGTAGCAGGTGTTGCTGTAGCAGGTGTTGTTGCTGTAGCAGGTGTTGTTGTTGTAGCAGGTGTTGTTGCTGTAGCAGGTGTTGTTGCTGTAGCAGGTGTTGTTGTTGTAGCAGGTGTTGCTGTAGCAGGTGTTGCTGTAGCAGGTGTTGTTGTTGTAGCAGGTGTTGTTGATGTAGCAGGTGTTGATGTAGCAGGTGTTGTTGCTGTAGCAGGTGTTGTTGTTGTAGCAGGTGTTGTTGATGTAGCAGGTGTTGTTGCTGTAGCAGGTGTTGTTGTTGTAGCAGGTGTTGTTGATGTAGCAGGTGTTGTTGCTGTAGCAGGTGTTGTTGTTGTAGCAGGTGTTGTTGTTGTAGCAGGTGTTGATGTAGCAGGTGTTGCTGTAGCAGGTGTTGTTGATGTAGCAGGTGTTGTTGATGTAGCAGGTGTTGTTGCTGTAGCAGGTGTTGTTGATGTAGCGGGTGTTGTTGCTGTAGCAGGTGTTGTTGTTGTAGCAGGTGTTGTTGTAGAAGGTGTTGTTGTTGTAGCAGGTGTTGTTGATGTAGCAGGTGTTGATGTAGCAGGTGTTGTTGTTGTAGCAGGTGTTGTTGCTGTAGCAGGTGTTGTTGTTGTAGCAGGTGTTGTTGCTGTAGCAGGTGTTGTTGTTGTAGCGGGTGTTGTTGCTGTAGCAGGTGTTGCTGTAGCAGGTGTTGTTGTTGTAGCAGGTGCTGTTGTTGTAGCAGGTGTTGTTGTTGTAGCAGGTGTTGATGTAGCAGGTGTTGTTGTTGTAGCAGGTGTTGTTGTTGTAGCAGGTGTTGTTGCTGTAGCGGGTGTTGTTGTAGCAGGTGTTGTTGATGTAGCAGGTGTTGTTGTTGTAGCGGGTGTTGTTGATGTAGCAGGTGTTGTTGTTGTAGCAGGTGTTGTTGATGTAGCAGGTGTTGTTGTTGTAGCGGGTGTTGTTGATGTAGCAGGTGTTGTTGTTGTAGCAGGTGTTGTTGATGTAGCAGGTGTTGTTGTTGTAGCAGGTGTTGTTGCTGTAGCAGGTGTTGTTGATGTAGCAGGTGTTGTTGATGTAGCAGGTGTTGTTGCTGTAGCAGGTGTTGTTGTAGCAGGTGTTGTTGCTGTAGCAGGTGTTGTTGCTGTAGCAGGTGTTGTTGATGTAGCAGGTGTTGTTGATGTAGCAGGTGTTGTTGCTGTAGCAGGTGTTGTTGTAGCAGGTGTTGTTGCTGTAGCAGGTGTTGTTGCTGTAGCAGGTGTTGTTGTTGTAGCAGGTGTTGTTGCTGTAGCAGGTGTTGTTGATGTAGCAGGTGTTGTTGCTGTAGCAGGTGTTGTTGCTGTAGCAGGTGTTGTTGTAGCAGGTGTTGTTGCTGTAGCAGGTGTTGTTGCTGTAGCAGGTGTTGTTGTTGTAGCAGGTGTTGTTGCTGTAGCAGGTGTTGTTGATGTAGCAGGTGTTGTTGCTGTAGCAGGTGTTGTTGATGTAGCAGGTGTTGTTGATGTAGCGGGTGTTGTTGATGTAGCAGGTGTTGTTGTAGCAGGTGTTGTTGATGTAGCAGGTGTTGTTGATGTAGCAGGTGTTGTTGATGTAGCGGGTGTTGTTGATGTAGCAGGTGTTGTTGATGTAGCGGGTGTTGTTGATGTAGCAGGTGTTGTTGTAGCAGGTGTTGTTGATGTAGCAGGTGTTGTTGATGTAGCAGGTGTTGTTGATGTAGCAGGTGTTGTTGCTGTAGCAGGTGTTGTTGCTGTAGCAGGTGTTGTTGATGTAGCAGGTGTTGTTGTAGCAGGTGTTGTTGATGTAGCAGGTGTTGTTGATGTAGCAGGTGTTGTTGCTGTAGCAGGTGTTGTTGCTGTAGCAGGTGTTGTTGCTGTAGCAGGTGTTGTTGTAGCAGGTGTTGTTGATGTAGCAGGTGTTGTTGATGTAGCAGGTGTTGTTGCTGTAGCAGGTGTTGTTGCTGTAGCAGGTGTTGTTGCTGTAGCAGGTGTTGTTGATGTAGCAGGTGTTGTTGTAGCAGGTGTTGTTGATGTAGCAGGTGTTGTTGATGTAGCAGGTGTTGTTGATGTAGCAGGTGTTGTTGCTGTAGCAGGTGTTGTTGATGTAGCAGGTGTTGTTGCTGTAGCAGGTGTTGTTGATGTAGCAGGTGTTGTTGTAGCAGGTGTTGTTGATGTAGCAGGTGTTGTTGATGTAGCGGGTGTTGTTGCTGTAGCAGGTGTTGTTGCTGTAGCAGGTGTTGTTGCTGTAGCAGGTGTTGTTGCTGTAGCGGGTGTTGTTGATGTAGCAGGTGTTGTTGCTGTAGCAGGTGTTGTTGATGTAGCAGGTGTTGTTGTAGCAGGTGTTGTTGATGTAGCAGGTGTTGTTGATGTAGCAGGTGTTGTTGCTGTAGCAGGTGTTGTTGTAGCAGGTGTTGTTGTAGCAGGTGTTGTTGATGTAGCAGGTGTTGTTGTTGTAGCAGGTGTTGTTGATGTAGCGGGTGTTGTTGTTGTAGCAGGTGTTGTTGATGTAGCAGGTGTTGTTGCTGTAGCAGGTGTTGTTGATGTAGCAGGTGTTGTTGATGTAGCGGGTGTTGTTGATGTAGCAGGTGTTGTTGTTGTAGCAGGTGTTGTTGATGTAGCAGGTGTTGTTGCTGTAGCAGGTGTTGTTGCTGTAGCGGGTGTTGTTGTTGTAGCAGGTGTTGTTGTTGTAGCAGGTGTTGATGTAGCAGGTGTTGTTGATGTAGCAGGTGTTGTTGATGTAGCAGGTGTTGTTGCTGTAGCAGGTGTTGTTGATGTAGCAGGTGTTGTTGTAGCAGGTGTTGTTGATGTAGCAGGTGTTGTTGATGTAGCAGGTGTTGTTGCTGTAGCAGGTGTTGTTGTAGCAGGTGTTGCTGTAGCAGGTGTTGTTGATGTAGCAGGTGTTGTTGTAGCAGGTGTTGTTGATGTAGCAGGTGTTGTTGATGTAGCAGGTGTTGTTGTTGTAGCGGATGTTGTTGTTGTAGCGGGTGTTGTTATAGCAGGTGTTGTTGATGTAGCAGGTGTTGTTGCTGTAGCAGGTGTTGTTGCTGTAGCAGGTGTTGTTGATGTAGCAGGTGTTGTTGATGTAGCAGGTGTTGTTGTTGTAGCGGGTGTTGTTGATGTAGCAGGTGTTGTTGCTGTAGCAGGTGTTGTTGATGTAGCAGGTGTTGTTGATGTAGCAGGTGTTGCTGTAGCAGGTGTTGTTGCTGTAGCAGGTGTTGTTGCTGTAGCAGGTGTTGTTGTTGTAGCGGGTGTTGTTGATGTAGCAGGTGTTGTTGCTGTAGCAGGTGTTGTTGCTGTAGCGGGTGTTGTTGCTGTAGCAGGTGTTGTTGATGTAGCGGGTGTTGTTGCTGTAGCGGGTGTTGTTGATGTAGCAGGTGTTGTTGTTGTAGCAGGTGTTGTTGATGTAGCAGGTGTTGTTGTTGTAGCGGGTGTTGTTGATGTAGCAGGTGTTGTTGTTGTAGCAGGTGTTGTTGCTGTAGCAGGTGTTGTTGATGTAGCGGGTGTTGTTGCTGTAGCAGGTGTTGTTGATGTAGCGGGTGTTGTTGATGTAGCGGGTGTTGTTGCTGTAGCAGGTGTTGTTGCTGTAGCAGGTGTTGTTGCTGTAGCAGGTGTTGTTGATGTTGCGGGTGTTGTTGCTGTAGCAGGTGTTGTTGCTGTAGCAGGTGTTGTTGATGTTGCGGGTGTTGTTGCTGTAGCAGGTGTTGTTGCTGTAGCGGGTGTTGTTGATGTAGCAGGTGTTGTTGATGTAGCAGGTGTTGTTGCTGTAGCAGGTGTTGTTGCTGTAGCGGGTGTTGTTGATGTAGCAGGTGTTGTTGTAGCAGGTGTTGTTGCTGTAGCAGGTGTTGTTGCTGTAGCAGGTGTTGTTGATGTAGCAGGTGTTGTTGATGTAGCAGGTGTTGTTGCTGTAGCAGGTGTTGTTGCTGTAGCAGGTGTTGTTGCTGTAGCAGGTGTTGTTGATGTAGCAGGTGTTGTTGTTGTAGCAGGTGTTGTCGCTGTAGCAGGTGTTGTTGTTGTAGCAGGTGTTGTTGTTGTAGCAGGTGTTGTTGATGTAGCAGGTGTTGTTGTTGTAGCAGGTGTTGTTGCTGTAGCAGGTGTTGTTGAGGTAGCAGGTGTTGTTGATGTAGCAGGTGTTGTTGATGTAGCAGGTGTTGTTGTTGTAGCGGGTGTTGTTGATGTAGCGGGTGTTGTTGCTGTAGCAGGTGTTGTTGCTGTAGCAGGTGTTGTTGATGTAGCAGGTGTTGTTGCTGTAGCGGGTGTTGTTGATGTAGCAGGTGTTGTTGATGTAGCAGGTGTTGTTGTTGTAGCAGGTGTTGTTGTTGTAGCGGGTGTTGTTGATGTAGCGGGTGTTGTTGCTGTAGCAGGTGTTGTTGCTGTAGCAGGTGTTGTTGCTGTAGCAGGTGTTGTTGATGTAGCAGGTGTTGTTGCTGTAGCAGGTGTTGTTGCTGTAGCAGGTGTTGTTGATGTAGCAGGTGTTGTCACTGTAGCAGGTGTTGTTGTTGTAGCAGGTGTTGTTGTTGTAGCAGGTGTTGTTGATGTAGCAGGTGTTGTTGTTGTAGCAGGTGTTGTTGCAGTAGCAGGTGTTGTTGAGGTAGCAGGTGTTGTTGATGTAGCAGGTGTTGTTGATGTAGCGGGTGTTGTTGTTGTAGCAGGTGTTGTTGATGTAGCAGGTGTTGTTGTTGTAGCGGGTGTTGTTGATGTAGCGGGTGTTGTTGCTGTAGCAGGTGATGTTGTTGTAGCAGGTGTTGTTGTTGTAGCAGGTGTTGTTGCTGTAGCGGGTGTTGTTGCTGTAGCAGGTGTTGTTGATGTAGCAGGTGTTGTTGTTGTAGCGGGTGTTGTTGATGTAGCGGGTGTTGTTGATGTAGCAGGTGTTGTTGCTGTAGCAGGTGTTGTTGCTGTAGCAGGTGTTGTTGCTGTAGCAGGTGTTGTTGATGTAGCAGGTGTTGTTGTTGTAGCAGGTGTTGTTGTTGTAGCGGTGTTGTTGATGTAGCGGGTGTTGTTGCTGTAGCAGGTGTTGTTGCTGTAGCTGGTGTTGTTGATGTAGCAGGTGTTGTTGATGTAGCAGGTGTTGTTGTTGTAGCAGGTGTTGTTGTAGCAGGTGTTGTTGCTGTAGCAGGTGTTGCTGTAGCAGGTGTTGTTGATGTAGCAGGTGTTGTTGATGTAGCGGGTGTTGTTGCTGTAGCAGGTGTTGTTGATGTAGCAGGTGTTGTTGATGTAGCAGGTGTTGTTGTTGTAGCGGGTGTTGTTGATGTAGCAGGTGTTGTTGCTGTAGCAGGTGTTGTTGCTGTAGCGGGTGTTGTTGCTGTAGAAGGTGTTGTTGCTGTAGCAGGTGTTGTTGCTGTAGCAGGTGTTGTTGCTGTAGCAGGTGTTGTTGTTGTAGCAGGTGTTGTTGATGTAGCAGGTGTTGTTGCTGTAGCAGGTGTTGATGTAGCAGGTGTTGTTGATGTAGCAGGTGTTGTTGATGTAGCAGGTGTTGTTGATGTAGCAGGTGTTGTTGTAGCGGGTGTTGTTGCTGTAGCAGGTGTTGTTGATGTAGCAGGTGTTGTTGTTGTAGCAGGTGTTGTTGTTATAGCAGGTGTTGTTGCTGTAGCAGGTGTTGTTGATGTAGCAGGTGTTGTTGTTGTAGCAGGTGTTGTTGATGTAGCAGGTGTTGTTGATGTAGCAGGTGTTGTTGTTGTAGCAGGTGTTGTTGATGTAGCAGGTGTTGTTGATGTAGCAGGTGTTGTTGATGTAGCGGGTGTTGTTGCTGTAGCAGGTGTTGTTGATGTAGCAGGTGTTGTTGTTGTAGCAGGTGTTGTTGTTATAGCAGGTGTTGTTGATGTAGCAGGTGTTGTTGTTGTAGCAGGTGTTGTTGCTGTAGCAGGTGTTGTTGCTGTAGCAGGTGTTGTTGATGTAGCAGGTGTTGTTGTAGCAGGTGTTGTTGATGTAGCAGGTGTTGTTGTTGTAGCAGGTGTTGTTGATGTAGCAGGTGTTGTTGCTGTAGCAGGTGTTGTTGATGTAGCAGGTGTTGTTGTTGTAGCAGGTGTTGTTGATGTAGCAGGTGTTGTTGCTGTAGCAGGTGTTGTTGCTGTAGCAGGTGTTGTTGTAGCAGGTGTTGTTGTTGTAGCAGGTGTTGTTGTAGCAGGTGTTGTTGTTGTAGCAGGTGTTGTTGTAGCAGGTGTTGTTGTTGTAGCAGGTGTTGTTGATGTAGCAGGTGTTGTTGCTGTAGCAGGTGTTGTTGTAGCAGGTGTTGTTGATGTAGCGGGTGTTGTTGATGTAGCGGGTGTTGTTGCTGTAGCAGGTGTTGTTGATGTAGCAGGTGTTGTTGATGTAGCAGGTGTTGTTGCTGTAGCGGGTGTTGTTGATGTAGCGGGTGTTGTTGATGTAGCAGGTGTTGTTGTAGCAGGTGTTGTTGATGTAGCAGGTGTTGTTGATGTAGCAGGTGTTGTTGTTGTAGCAGGTGTTGTTGTTGTAGCAGGTGTTGTTGCTGTAGCAGGTGTTGTTGTTGTAGCAGGTGTTGTTGATGTAGCAGGTGTTGTTGATGTAGCAGGTGTTGTTGCTGTAGCAGGTGTTGTTGATGTAGCAGGTGTTGTTGTTGTAGCAGGTGTTGTTGTAGCAGGTGTTGTTGATGTAGCAGGTGTTGTTGATGTAGCAGGTGTTGTTGCTGTAGCAGGTGTTGTTGTAGCAGGTGTTGCTGTAGCAGGTGTTGTTGCTGTAGCAGGTGTTGTTGTAGCAGGTGTTGTTGATGTAGCAGGTGTTGTTGTTGTAGCAGGTGTTGTTGATGTAGCGGGTGTTGTTGTTGTAGCAGGTGTTGTTGTTGTAGCAGGTGTTGTTGATGTAGCAGGTGTTGTTGTAGCAGGTGTTGTTGCTGTAGCAGGTGTTGTTGCTGTAGCAGGTGTTGTTGATGTAGCAGGTGTTGTTGCTGTAGCGGGTGTTGTTGATGTAGCAGGTGTTGTTGATGTAGCGGGTGTTGTTGATGTAGCAGGTGTTGTTGATGTAGCAGGTGTTGTTGATGTAGCAGGTGTTGTTGTTGTAGCAGGTGTTGTTGCTGTAGCAGGTGTTGTTGATGTAGCAGGTGTTGTTGTAGCAGGTGTTGTTGATGTAGCAGGTGTTGTTGATGTAGCAGGTGTTGTTGTTGTAGCAGGTGTTGCTGTAGCAGGTGTTGTTATAGCAGGTGTTGTTGATGTAGCAGGTGTTGTTGCTGTAGCGGGTGTTGTTGCTGTAGCAGGTGTTGTTGATGTAGCAGGTGTTGTTGCTGTAGCAGGTGTTGTTGATGTAGCAGGTGTTGTTGCTGTAGCAGGTGTTGTTGATGTAGCAGGTGTTGTTGTAGCAGGTGTTGTTGATGTAGCAGGTGTTGTTGATGTAGCAGGTGTTGTTGTTGTAGCAGGTGTTGCTGTAGCAGGTGTTGTTATAGCAGGTGTTGTTGATGTAGCAGGTGTTGTTGCTGTAGCAGGTGTTGTTGCTGTAGCAGGTGTTGTTGATGTAGCAGGTGTTGTTGTAGCAGGTGTTGTTGATGTAGCGGGTGTTGTTGATGTAGCGGTGTTGTTGCTGTAGCAGGTGTTGTAGCAGGTGTTGTTGATGTAGCAGGTGTTGTTGTTGTAGCAGGTGTTGTTGATGTAGCGGGTGTTGTTGTTGTAGCAGGTGTTGTTGTTGTAGCAGGTGTTGTTGATGTAGCAGGTGTTGTTGTAGCAGGTGTTGTTGATGTAGCAGGTGTTGTTGTTGTAGCAGGTGTTGTTGATGTAGCGGGTGTTGTTGATGTAGCAGGTGTTGTTGTTGTAGCAGGTGTTGTTGATGTAGCGGGTGTTGTTGATGTAGCAGGTGTTGTTGTTGTAGCAGGTGTTGTTGTAGCAGGTGTTGTTGATGTAGCAGGTGTTGTTGTTGTAGCAGGTGTTGTTGATGTAGCGGGTGTTGTTGATGTAGCAGGTGTTGTTGCTGTAGCAGGTGTTGTTGTTGTAGCAGGTGTTGTTGCTGTAGCAGGTGTTGTTGTTGTAGCGGGTGTTGTTGATGTAGCAGGTGTTGTTGCTGTAGCAGGTGTTGTTGCTGTAGCAGGTGTTGTTGTTGTAGCAGGTGTTGTTGCTGTAGCGGTGTTGTTGCTGTAGCGGGTGTTGTTGTTGTAGCGGGTGTTGTTGATGTAGCAGGTGTTGTTGCTGTAGCAGGTGTTGTTGATGTAGCGGGTGTTGTTGGTGTAGCAGGTGTTGCTGTAGCAGGTGTTGTTGCTGTAGCAGGTGTTGTTGTTGTAGCAGGTGTTGTTGCTGTAGCAGGTGTTGTTGATGTAGCAGGTGTTGTTGATGTAGCGGTGTTGTTGTTGTAGCAGGTGTTGTTGCTGTAGCAGGTGTTGTTGCTGTAGCAGGTGTTGTTGCTGTAGCAGGTGTTGTTGATGTAGCAGGTGTTGTTGTTGTAGCAGGTGTTGTTGTTGTAGCAGGTGTTGTTGCTGTAGCAGGTGTTGTTGCTGTAGCAGGTGTTGTTGATGTAGCAGGTGTTGTTGCTGTAGCAGGTGTTGTTGATGTAGCGGGTGTTGTTGTTGTAGCAGGTGTTGTTGCTGTAGCAGGTGTTGTTGCTGTAGCAGGTGTTGTTGCTGTAGCAGGTGTTGTTGATGTAGCAGGTGTTGTTGTTGTAGCAGGTGTTGTTGTTGTAGCAGGTGTTGTTGCTGTAGCAGGTGTTGTTGCTGTAGCAGGTGTTGTTGCTGTAGCAGGTGTTGTTGATGTAGCAGGTGTTGTTGCTGTAGCAGGTGTTGTTGATGTAGCAGGTGTTGTTGTTGTAGCAGGTGTTGTTGTAGCAGGTGTTGTTGCTGTAGCAGGTGTTGTTGTTGTAGCAGGTGTTGTTGTAGCAGGTGTTGTTGCTGTAGCAGGTGTTGTTGATGTAGCAGGTGTTGTTGTTGTAGCGGGTGTTGTTGATGTAGCAGGTGTTGTTGCTGTAGCGGGTGTTGTTGATGTAGCAGGTGTTGTTGCTGTAGCAGGTGTTGTTGCTGTAGCAGGTGTTGTTGTTGTAGCAGGTGTTGTTGCTGTAGCAGGTGTTGTTGCTGTAGCAGGTGTTGTTGATGTAGCAGGTGTTGTTGATGTAGCAGGTGTTGTTGATGTAGCAGGTGTTGTTGTTGTAGCAGGTGTTGTTGATGTAGCAGGTGTTGTTGCTGTAGCAGGTGTTGTTGTTGTAGCAGGTGTTGTTGATGTAGCGGGTGTTGTTGCTGTAGCAGGTGTTGTTGTTGTAGCAGGTGTTGCTGTAGCAGGTGTTGTTGTTGTAGCAGGTGTTGTTGATGTAGCAGGTGTTGTTGATGTAGCAGGTGTTGTTGCTGTAGCAGGTGTTGTTGCTGTAGCAGGTGTTGTTGATGTAGCAGGTGTTGTTGATGTAGCAGGTGTTGTTGTTGTAGCAGGTGTTGTTGCTGTAGCAGGTGTTGTTGATGTAGCGGGTGTTGTTGATGTAGCAGGTGTTGTTGATGTAGCAGGTGTTGTTGTTGTAGCAGGTGTTGTTGCTGTAGCAGGTGTTGTTGATGTTGCGGGTGTTGTTGCTGTAGCAGGTGTTGTTGATGTAGCAGGTGTTGATGTAGCAGGTGTTGTTGGTGTAGCAGGTGTTGTTGTTGTAGCAGGTGTTGTTGCTGTAGCAGGTGTTGTTGTTGTAGCAGGTGTTGTTGTTGTAGCAGGTGTTGTTGCTGTAGCAGGTGTTGTTGCTGTAGCAGGTGTTGTTGTTGTAGCGGGTGTTGTTGATGTAGCAGGTGTTGTTGTTGTAGCAGGTGTTGTTGCTGTAGCAGGTGTTGTTGCTGTAGCAGGTGTTGTTGCTGTAGCAGGTGTTGTTGCTGTAGCAGGTGTTGTTGCTGTAGCGGGTGTTGTTGCTGTAGCAGGTGTTGTTGCTGTAGCAGGTGTTGTTGATGTAGCAGGTGTTGTTGTTGTAGCGGGTGTTGTTGCTGTAGCAGGTGTTGTTGTTGTAGCAGGTGTTGTTGCTGTAGCAGGTGTTGTTGCTGTAGCGGGTGTTGTTGATGTAGCAGGTGTTGTTGCTGTAGCAGGTGTTGTTGATGTAGCAGGTGTTGTTGATGTAGCAGGTGTTGTTGCTGTAGCGGGTGTTGCTGTAGCAGGTGTTGCTGTAGCAGGTGTTGTTGTTGTAGCGGGTGTTGTTGTTGTAGCAGGTGTTGTTGCTGTAGCAGGTGTTGTTGATGTAGCAGGTGTTGTTGTTGTAGCGGGTGTTGTTGTTGTAGCAGGTGTTGTTGCTGTAGCAGGTGTTGTTGCTGTAGCAGGTGTTGTTGCTGTAGCGGGTGTTGTTGTTGTAGCAGGTGTTGTTGCTGTAGCAGGTGTTGTTGATGTAGCAGGTGTTGTTGTTGTAGCGGGTGTTGTTGATGTAGCAGGTGTTGTTGATGTAGCAGGTGTTGTTGTAGCAGGTGTTGTTGATGTAGCAGGTGTTGTTGCTGTAGCAGGTGTTGTTGATGTAGCAGGTGTTGTTGTTGTAGCGGGTGTTGTTGATGTAGCAGGTGTTGTTGATGTAGCAGGTGTTGTTGTTGTAGCGGGTGTTGTTGATGTAGCGGGTGTTGTTGGTGTAGCAGGTGTTGCTGTAGCGGGTGTTGTTGATGTAGCAGGTGTTGTTGATGTAGCAGGTGTTGTTGCTGTAGCAGGTGTTGTTGTTGTAGCAGGTGTTGTTGATGTAGCGGGTGTTGTTGCTGTAGCAGGTGTTGTTGTTGTAGCAGGTGTTGTTGCTGTAGCAGGTGTTGTTGCTGTAGCAGGTGTTGCTGTAGCAGGTGTTGTTGCTGTAGCAGGTGTTGTTGATGTAGCAGGTGTTGTTGCTGTAGCAGGTGTTGTTGCTGTAGCGGGTGTTGTTGCTGTAGCAGGTGTTGTTGATGTAGCAGGTGTTGTTGCTGTAGCAGGTGTTGTTGTTGTAGCAGGTGTTGTTGATGTAGCAGGTGTTGTTGATGTAGCAGGTGTTGTTGCTGTAGCAGGTGTTGCTGTAGCAGGTGTTGTTGTTGTAGCAGGTGTTGTTGCTGTAGCAGGTGTTGTTGCTGTAGCGGTGTTGTTGTTGTAGCAGGTGTTGTTGATGTAGCGGGTGTTGTTGCTGTAGCAGGTGTTGTTGTTGTAGCAGGTGTTGTTGCTGTAGCAGGTGTTGTTGCTGTAGCAGGTGTTGCTGTAGCAGGTGTTGTTGCTGTAGCAGGTGTTGTTGATGTAGCAGGTGTTGTTGTTGTAGCAGGTGTTGTTGTTGTAGCAGGTGTTGTTGATGTAGCAGGTGTTGTTGTTGTAGCAGGTGTTGTTGTTGTAGCAGGTGTTGTTGATGTAGCAGGTGTTGTTGCTGTAGCAGGTGTTGTTGTTGTAGCAGGTGTTGTTGTTGTAGCAGGTGTTGTTGTTGTAGCAGGTGTTGTTGCTGTAGCAGGTGTTGTTGTTGTAGCAGGTGTTGTTGTTGTAGCAGGTGTTGTTGATGTAGCGGGTGTTGTTGATGTAGCAGGTGTTGTTGATGTAGCAGGTGTTGTTGCTGTAGCAGGTGTTGTTGATGTAGCAGGTGTTGTTGTTGTAGCAGGTGTTGTTGATGTAGCAGGTGTTGTTGCTGTAGCAGGTGTTGTTGCTGTAGCGGGTGTTGTTGCTGTAGCGGGTGTTGTTGCTGTAGCGGTGTTGTTGCTGTAGCAGGTGTTGTTGTTGTAGCAGGTGTTGTTGCTGTAGCAGGTGTTGTTGATGTAGCGGGTGTTGTTGATGTAGCAGGTGTTGTTGTTGTAGCAGGTGTTGTTGCTGTAGCAGGTGTTGTTGCTGTAGCAGGTGTTGTTGCTGTAGCAGGTGTTGTTGTTGTAGCAGGTGTTGTTGTTGTAGCAGGTGTTGTTGCTGTAGCAGGTGTTGTTGATGTAGCAGGTGTTGTTGATGTAGCAGGTGTTGTTGTTGTAGCAGGTGTTGTTGCTGTAGCAGGTGTTGCTGTAGCAGGTGTTGTTGTTGTAGCAGGTGTTGCTGTAGCAGGTGTTGTTGCTGTAGCAGGTGTTGTTGCTGTAGCAGGTGTTGTTGATGTAGCAGGTGTTGTTGTTGTAGCAGGTGTTGTTGTAGCGGGTGTTGTTGATGTAGCAGGTGTTGTTGTTGTAGCAGGTGTTGTTGATGTAGCGGGTGTTGTTGATGTAGCAGGTGTTGTTGATGTAGCAGGTGTTGTTGCTGTAGCAGGTGTTGTTGCTGTAGCAGGTGTTGTTGTTGTAGCAGGTGTTGTTGATGTAGCAGGTGTTGTTGTTGTAGCAGGTGTTGTTGTTGTAGCAGGTGTTGTTGATGTAGCAGGTGTTGTTGTTGTAGCAGGTGTTGTTGTTGTAGCGGGTGTTGTTGCTGTAGCAGGTGTTGTTGTAGCAGGTGTTGTTGCTGTAGCAGGTGTTGTTGTTGTAGCAGGTGTTGTTGCTGTAGCAGGTGTTGTTGTTGTAGCGGGTGTTGTTGTTGTAGCAGGTGTTGTTGTTGTAGCAGGTGTTGTTGCTGTAGCGGGTGTTGTTGTTGTAGCAGGTGTTGTTGATGTAGCAGGTGTTGTTGCTGTAGCAGGTGTTGTTGATGTAGCAGGTGTTGTTGCTGTAGCAGGTGTTGTTGTTGTAGCAGGTGTTGTTGCTGTAGCAGGTGTTGTTGTTGTAGCAGGTGTTGTTGTTGTAGCAGGTGTTGTTGTTGTAGCGGGTGTTGTTGTTGTAGCAGGTGTTGTTGTTGTAGCGGGTGTTGTTGTTGTAGCAGGTGTTGTTGTTGTAGCAGGTGTTGTTGATGTAGCGGGTGTTGTTGCTGTAGCAGGTGTTGTTGTTGTAGCAGGTGTTGTTGTTGTAGCAGGTGTTGTTGTAGCAGGTGTTGTTGGTGTAGCAGGTGTTGCTGTAGCAGGTGTTGTTGCTGTAGCGGGTGTTGTTGCTGTAGCAGGTGTTGTTGTTGTAGCAGGTGTTGTTGTTGTAGCAGGTGTTGTTGTAGCAGGTGTTGTTGGTGTAGCAGGTGTTGCTGTAGCAGGTGTTGTTGCTGTAGCGGGTGTTGTTGCTGTAGCAGGTGTTGTTGCTGTAGCGGGTGTTGTTGCTGTAGCAGGTGTTGTTGGTGTAGCAGGTGTTGTTGTAGCGGGTGTTGTTGTTGTAGCAGGTGTTGTTGATGTAGCAGGTGTTGTTGATGTAGCAGGTGTTGTTGATGTAGCAGGTGTTGTTGCTGTAGCAGGTGTTGTTGCTGTAGCAGGTGTTGTTGTTGTAGCAGGTGTTGTTGCTGTAGCAGGTGTTGTTGCTGTAGCAGGTATTGTTGATGTAGCAGGTGTTGTTGGTGTAGCAGGTGTTGTTGTTGTAGCAGGTGTTGTTGCTGTAGCAGGTGTTGTTGTAGCAGGTGTTGTTGATGTAGCGGGTGTTGTTGATGTAGCAGGTGTTGTTGTTGTAGCAGGTGTTGTTGCTGTAGCAGGTGTTGTTGCTGTAGCAGGTATTGTTGATGTAGCAGGTGTTGTTGTTGTAGCAGGTGTTGTTGTTGTAGCAGGTGTTGTTGCTGTAGCAGGTGTTGTTGATGTAGCAGGTGTTGTTGATGTAGCAGGTGTTGTTGCTGTAGCAGGTATTGTTGATGTAGCAGGTGTTGTTGCTGTAGCAGGTGTTGTTGATGTAGCAGGTGTTGTTGCTGTAGCAGGTGTTGTTGCTGTAGCAGGTGTTGTTGCTGTAGCAGGTGTTGTTGCTGTAGCAGGTGTTGTTGATGTAGCAGGTGTTGTTGCTGTAGCAGGTGTTGTTGCTGTAGCAGGTGTTGTTGATGTAGCAGGTGTTGTTGTTGTAGCAGGTGTTGTTGATGTAGCAGGTGTTGTTGATGTAGCAGGTGTTGTTGATGTAGCAGGTGTTGTTGCTGTAGCAGGTGTTGTTGCTGTAGCAGGTGTTGTTGCTGTAGCAGGTGTTGTTGTTGTAGCAGGTGTTGTTGTTGTAGCGGGTGTTGTTGTTGTAGCAGGTGTTGTTGTTGTAGCAGGTGTTGTTGATGTAGCAGGTGTTGTTGCTGTAGCGGGTGTTGTTGCTGTAGCAGGTGTTGTTGCTGTAGCAGGTGTTGTTGCTGTAGCAGGTGTTGTTGATGTAGCAGGTGTTGTTGTTGTAGCGGGTGTTGTTGCTGTAGCAGGTGTTGTTGCTGTAGCGGGTGTTGTTGCTGTAGCGGGTGTTGTTGATGTAGCAGGTGTTGTTGCTGTAGCAGGTGTTGTTGTTGTAGCAGGTGTTGTTGTTGTAGCAGGTGTTGTTGCTGTAGCGGGTGTTGTTGATGTAGCAGGTGTTGTTGCTGTAGCAGGTGTTGTTGTTGTAGCAGGTGTTGTAGCAGGTGTTGTTGATGTAGCAGGTGTTGCTGTAGCGGGTGTTGTTGCTGTAGCAGGTGTTGTTGTTGTAGCAGGTGTTGTTGATGTAGCAGGTGTTGTTGTTGTAGCAGGTGTTGTTGATGTAGCAGGTGTTGTTGTTGTAGCAGGTGTTGTTGCTGTAGCAGGTGTTGTTGCTGTAGCAGGTGTTGTTGCTGTAGCGGGTGTTGTTGCTGTAGCAGGTGTTGTTGTTGTAGCAGGTGTTGTTGCTGTAGCAGGTGTTGTTGCTGTAGCGGGTGTTGTTGCTGTAGCAGGTGTTGTTGTTGTAGCAGGTGTTGTTGTTGTAGCAGGTGTTGTTGATGTAGCAGGTGTTGTTGTTGTAGCAGGTGTTGTTGATGTAGCAGGTGTTGTTGATGTAGCAGGTGTTGTTGTTGTATCCGGTGTTGTTGTTGTATCCGGTGTTGTTGTTGTAGCCGGTGTTGCTGCACCCTGTCCCTCTCTCTGTATGTTTCTCTCCCGCTGTCGATGCTCATTACTGAGTCCCGTCATTTCTTCCCCCCTCTGCTACCGCAGTCCCCTGCCAACGCTGTGTGCTGGGTAGGGTGTTGATGGTGAGGTTGTGAAGGTGAGGCTAAGTGAGTGTGGGTATGGGCTGAGGGTAATCAAATGAGGGGAAGGATCTGATGGGGAGGGAGTGAGGGGTAAATTGTGAGGTGAGGAAGCAAATAGGGTGAGCATTGAGGTTGGCACTGAGGTGGGGAGGGGATTGAGAGGTGAGGGGTAAGGAGGGAGCGGGTGATCAGGGTGAGGGTGTCATCTGGTGGAGGGGTTGTATGGAGGGGCTGAGGCCATTCACCGCACCGCCTTGTGCTTGCCTCCACAGCATCCCCAGCGTTGCCCGCAGTGATGGCAGGCCCTCAGGGGTAGGTAACAGCACATACAGGGCGCGACAGTAGACAGGGCGAGGAGCGCCAGCCAGCGGGCACACAGATGGTGACGGCTACCTGCCTCGCACGTGCAGGGGTCAGAGTAATCGCCCTCAGAGTCAGACATACAGTGGTACAGCATGGACTCCGCACACCACATGCAGCTGAGCTGCCGAACACACCGATCTGCTGGATCTGGGGCGTCCCGGCACCTCCCAGGCCCGTTGTCCTGGAACACGTCCCGGCAGTAAATGCAGCGGGAAGGAGCCGCATCCTCATCGCCCACTGCGCTGGGCCCTCCTCCTCCACCTCCACCTCCACCTCCATTCCCCTTCTTCAGGACGCTCACGGGGACCGTGTCGATGTGACAGGCCGGTGAGCCTTTCGCCTCCTTCAGCGGGCACTCCGATCGCGGGCTCCCCGCTGCCTGCCCCTCACCCTTCGCGAAGTGCACGCGCAGGTCCACCTTGCCAGCCTCCCGGCCGCCCAGCGCCGCTCTCCGGTAATCCTCGTAACCCTTCGCCGGCCCGGGGTCTCTGCACGGCCTAGCGTTCTCCCCCTCATCCTCCGCTCTCGAGCTGCTGCCCTGCAGCGGCTGGCTCTGGACCTGGGGAAGGTTGGGGTGGGGGGTGGGGGAAGAGGGAGAGGAATGCGACAAGTTTCTAGAGCCTCCTCACCCCATCCCCTGCCAACTCCCTCCTCCTTACCCTCTTCCAGCACGGAAACAGACCCTTCAGTCCAACCACTCCACGCTGACCAGATATCCTAACTTAATCTAGTCCCATGTTCCAGCACCCGGCCCATATCCCTCCAAACCCTTCCTGTTCATATACCTATCCAGATGCCTCTTAAATGTTGCAATTGTACCAGCCTCCACCACTTCCTCTGGCAGCTCATTCCACACACATACCACCCTCTACGTGAAACAGTTGCCCCTTAGGTCTCTTTTATACCTTTCCCCTCTCACCCTAAACCTATGCCCTCTAGTTTTGGACTCCCCTACCCTGGGGGAAAAAGGATCTTGCCCATTCACCCTATCCTTGCCTCTCATGATTTTATAAACCTCTATAAGGTCACCCTTCAACTTTTGACACTCCGGAGAAAAGTATCCCAATCTATCTAGCCTCTCGTTATAACTCAAACCTTCCAGCCTCGGTAATATCTTTGTAAATATTTGTTAGCATCTTTTCCAGGGCGCAGTACTCCACGAGTAACCTCCCCAATGTTCTGTACAGCTTCAACATGATGTTCCAACTCCTATACTCAGTGCTCTGTCCACTGAAGACAACATGCTAAACACTTCCTTCACCACCCTGTCTACCTGCGAGTCCACTTTCGATGAACAATGTGCCTGCACTCCTGAGTCTCTCTGTTCGACAGCACTGCCCCAGGACTTGACCACTGACTGTTCTGGTTAGTCTCACCAAAATGCAACACCTCGCATTTATCTGCATTAAACTCTATCTGCCATTCCTTGGCCCAGTTGATCAGGATCCCGTTGTAGTCTGAGATAACCTTCTTCGCTGTCCACTACCCCATCAATTTTAGTGCCATCCACAAACTTTCTAACCATGCCTCCTGTACTTTCATCCATTAGTCCGTGCAAATCACGAACAACAGTGGACCCAACACCGATCCTTGTGGCACACCTCTGGTCACAGGCCTCCAGGCTGAATAACAACACTCTATCACCACCTTCTCTCTCCCTCTCCTACTGGTAAGCCAACTTTGTATCCAATTGGTTAGTTGATCCCATGTGATTTAACCTTACGAACCAGTGCATTTGTTTAGCGCCTTACTAAAGTCCATGGTAGACAACGTCTGCCTTCATCTGTCTTCCTGATCACCTCGTCAAAAAAACTCAGTCAAGTTAGTGAGCCACAATTTCCCACACACACAACGCCATGTTGACTATCCCTCATCAGTCCTAGCCTTTCCAAATGCAAGTAAATCCCATTCTTCAGAATGCCCTCTGATATCTGACCCACCACCGACATCAGCCTCACCCTTCTGTAGTTCCCTGACCACACTTCTTAAACAGTGGCACCATGTTAGCCAACCTCCAATCTTCCAGCACCTCACCTGTGGCTATCGGTGATGGAAGTATCTCAGCAAAAGGCCTAGCAATCACTTCTCTGGCTTCCCACAGGGTTCTGGGAATCACCTGATCAAGGATTTATCCACCTTTACACGGTTTAAGACCGTCAGCATGCATCCCCCACACTTCCCACAGCCTCCCCACCCCCAAACCAGACCCCCCCATAACCACCACACTCTTTACCCAACACACTCCTTCACATCCAAATACACACACACATTCATCACAAACCCCCACCCTCACAGATTCCCCTTACAACCTGGACCCCATGCTGCTTTGCTGAAAGGTTAGCAACTGGGGCAACTCCTTTGTGCACAGCAAGATCCCAAAGTAGCCACATGACCATGGGCTGGGTTAGTTCATGCTGATGACCTGAGGTGATGTCAGTTGTGGATGACTCGTTGACTACAGCACCAGAGAAATCTGACCTCCGCCCCCCCCGTCCCTCCTCACCCACCTCCCCTCGATCCCAACTCCCCCCCCAACGCCCGACCCCCAGCCCCCCTCACTCTGCAACCCCCACTCCCACACCCCCCTCCCCTCATTCTCCACCCCAACCCTCTCCCTCCGCAATCCCCACTCCCATCACCTTCACCACCCCTAAACGACCACCCCCAACTAAGCCACCCACTCACTCCCCCACCTCTCACTCCTCAACCCCCAGTCCACCCCCAAAATCTTCACTCCCCACCCCCGCTCCACCCCCACCCTCCCAACCCCCACTCCCCAACCCTCACTCGCAGATCCAAACCCTTCACTCCCCTCCCCCACTCCCATGCCTCTCACCACCCCATCCTCTTACTCCCCCCACCTCCCACTCTACACCCCCATTCCCACCCCAAACCCTCACTCTCCACCCCCTGACCATCCCACCCCTTCACTCCCCTACCTTTCAGACCCCAGCCTCCACTCCACCCACAAACCCTTCACTTCCCACCCCTGCCCCACTCCCACCCTCCCAACCCCTATTCCCATTCCCTCACTCCCCGACTCCCAAATCCAAACCCATCATTCCCCACCCCCACCCCTCTCATCACCCCACCCTCACACTCCCCACTCCCAAACCCCTCCCAGCCCACCCCCAACTCTCACTCCCTACCCGCTTCACTGCCCCACCACCCACTCACATCACCCCACTCCTTCCCCACTCGCCCTCCTCACCCGCGATATTGGACACACCTGAGGTAACGTTGAGACAGTAGTGAGGCTTTTGCCACCCCCACCCCACCCCTGTCCTGGGGGGGAGGGGGTGGGGGGCAGAGAAATGGCTGCTCATCTTCCCAGCCTGCACCAGGCCTCTGTCTGTGCCAGAACGGTTTCCCCATAACCACATGATCCTCACCGCCGCCGGTTTTAGGGGAATGCCTCTCCAGTGACTTAATCGAGTGAAAATAGGTTTCAAGAGGAAGTGCACTTTCCCATTGGTGTGATGGTCAGTAACCAATAAGACAGGCTGGAGTTACCAGGCAAGAAAAGAGGAGGATTTTTCTCTCCTGTGGGAAGTTATTGTGACCTGGAACACACTACCTGAAACGATGCTGGAAGCAGATTCCTAAATGGGAGGCGGCCTTTATGAAGTGTGGATTGGGATCAATTGGAGAGCTCTTCTGAAGGGATGGGATAGCCTAGACAGGCTGAATGGCTTCCATAGATGACTGACTTCCGTCTACCAGATCTCAGTGAGGCATACAACCAGTCTGGTTGTCAGCTAATGCGGCTGTCCCTGCTTTCCTGGCTCCTCAGGAACCCACTCTCCAATTTGACGGGGGCCTAAGGGACTGTTGACTTCCAACACTTGACTCCAATGAACTGGGAATGGACCAGCTGCAAATGTGTTGCTGGTCAAAGCACAGCAGGCCAGGCAGCATCTCAGGAATAGAGAATTCGACGTTTCGAGCATAAGCCCTTCATCAGGAATAAGAGAGAGAGCCAAGCAGGCTGAGATAAAAGGTAGGGAGGAGGGACTAGGGGGAGGGGCGATGGAGGTGGGATAGGTGGAAGGAGGTCAAGGTGAGGGTGATAGGCCGGAGTGGGGTGGGGGCGGAGAGGTCAGGAAGAGGATTGCAGGTTAGGAGGGCGGTGCTGTGTTGAGGGAACCGACTGAGACAAGGTGGGGGGAGGGGAAATGAGGAAGCTGGAGAAATCTGAATTCATACCTTGTGGTTGGAGGGTTCCCAGGCGGAAGATGAGGCGCTCCTCCTCCAGCCGTCGTGTAGTTGTGTTCTGCCGGTGGAGGAGTCCAAGGACCTGCATGTCCTCGGTGGAGTGGGAGGGGGAGTTAAAGTGTTGAGCCACGGGGTGATTGGGTTGGTTGGTTCGGGCGGCCCAGAGGTGTTCTCTGAAGCGTTCCGCAAGTAAGCGGCCTGTCTCACCAATATAGAGGAGGCCACATCGGGTGCAGCGGACTCACCAATATAGAGGAGGCCACATCGGGTGCAGCGGATTCACCAATATAGAGGAGGCCACATCGGGTGCAGCGGACTCACCAATATAGAGGAGGCCACATCGGGTGCAGCGGACTCACCATTGGACTCCTCCACCGGCAGAAATGCAGGTCCTTGGACTCCTCCACCGGCAGAAATGCAGGTCCTTGGACTCCTCCACCGGCAGAAACTCCCACTCCACCGAGGACATGCAGGTCCTTGGACTCCTCCACCGGCAGAACACAACTACACGACGGCTGGAGGAGGAGCGCCTCATCTTCCGCCTGGGAACCCTCCAACCACAAGGTATGAATTCAGATTTCTCCAGTTTCCTCATTTCCCCTCCCCCCACCTTGTCTCAGTCGGTTCCCTCAACTCAGCACCGCCCTCCTAACCTGCAATCCTCTTCCTGACCTCTCCGCCCCCACCCCACTCCGGCCTATCACCCTCGCCTTGACCTCCTTCCACCTATCCCACCTCCATCGCCCCTCCCCCTAGTCCCTCCTCCCTACCTTTTATCTCAGCCTGCTTGGCTCTCTCTCTTATTCCTGATGAAGGGCTTATGCTCGAAACGTCGAATTCTCTATTCCTGAGATGCTGCCTAACCTGCTGTGCTTTGACCAGCAACACATTTGCAGCTGTGATCTCCAGCATCTGCAGACCTCATTTTTTACTGGGAATGGACCAGGCCCACAGCTACACTTCCGGCAAGTACCTGCAGAGGGCAATGGTTTCCCCATGTGCTCAGCAGCACCATCAATGGGCACAGCGCAAAACTGTAGCTGAATCCATTCTCCCCAGTCCCTTCAGCCCATCCACTTAGTCCTGGGGGATAGGTTGGGCGCAGAATTCCCTGTCCCTTTCAGGCATAGATGTGCATTCGGGCTCTTCCACATGTAGGACAGGGGAGTAAAAACAGCCCTCCACTCGCAGTTTGAACTTTACTGTCATCAACACTTGCAACTGTTGGAGTGAAGTTTATTCAAGATTTATTTCTTTAGAGTTTTGACAACATGGGGAGATGTGGTTGGGGTGGGGGCTATTGGGAGGACACATTTGGGGCGCAATTAGCAAAACAAATGGTCTCCTGGCCTTCATGAACAGGGACATCAAAGACAAGAGACATGAAGTAATGTTGGGTCTTGGTAAAGCTATAGTTAGATCCCAACGAGAGTATTGTGAACAGGTCCGGGGGGAGTGAGTGGGGGAATGAGGGGATGGGAGGTGAGGGAGATTGGAGGGTGGAGGGGTTGGGGGAGGGTGTGTGTGTGCGGGGGTGGAGGATGAGGAATGAGGGTGTGGGGATGAGGGATGGGGTGATTGGTGGATGAGGGGGTGGGGAAAGAAGAGTTGGGGTGGGGTGGGGGGCATTGGAATTGTGACGGATGGGCAAAGAGGGATTGGGGGATTGAGAGAGGGGTTGGAGGGACTGGGGGGATTGAGAAGTGGGGAAAGAGGGGGTGGGGTTTGGGAGAGGGGGTGGGGTTTGGGAAGGGGGTGGGATTTGGGGAGGGGTGAGGTTTGGAGGGATGGACGGTGAAGGGATGGTGAAAGAGGGATTGGGGGATTGGGGAGGGGTGGGTGTTGGGCAAAGAGGGGTTGAAGGACTGAAAGAGGGGTTGGAGGGATGGGGGGGTGAGAGGTGGGGAAAGAGGGGCTGGGTATTTGGGGGAGGGGTGAGGGGTGGGGGGACTGGGGGTTGGGGGATTGGGGGAGGGGGGTGATGGGGTGGAGATGAGGAGGAGGAGGGGGGTGATGGGGTGGAGTTGAGGTGGTGTGGGGTGAGGGGGATGTGGGGCTGGGGGATGTGGTGGTGGTGTTGGGGTTGGAGGACTGGGGGGGTGAGGGGGTATATGATGGAGAGTATCCAGCCCATCCCCCCACCCCTCCCCGTACCTGGTTGGGATGTGCAGTTCCCGGTGTGACTCCAAGCCGGAAGTGATCGGAAGCTGGGGACCAGATGTAGCAGCTGGATGAGGATTGGCTGGTTACTATGGTGACATGTTTTGGCAGCATCTCCTTCTGGCTATTGGCTGAGGACTCGCTGTCGGTCAGTGTCTGAGGGAGAGGGGGAAACAGGGCTCGTTAGATGGGAGGAATGGCCCACCACATACCCCAGAGAAACACACACCTCCATCCTGGGGGGCACTCAGACACCCCAACCCCAACCCCAACCACCCGAGAGGGCAAATCTCCAGTAAGCAACCCCTTCTCAATCTCCCTGGTGTTAAACCCCCACCAACACCCCACCCCACCGTGTCCCCTCTCTATCTTCCCTCGTCCCAGTGTGACCACTCCCTCCATCAGTCCTTGCCTCAGGGTTCCCCTCCCCTCTACATCCCCTCACCCCAGTGTGCCCCCATCTCCCCGCTCCTCAGTGCCCCCTCTCTCCCCCTATCCCTCAGGCTGACCCCCTTCTCCATCTCCCCTCCCCCAAGTTTCCCCTTCTCCCCCTCAGTGTGCCCCCAATCCCTTCCCCCACCTCAGTGTCTCCCCATTTCCCCCCAATGTTTTGTCCATTACCCCCTGTGCCACAGAGTGCCCCACAACGCACCCCTCATTCCCCCCACCGCACTGTGGCAGTCCCCCATAGCCCCCATTTCCCAGCCCCATCACACTGTGCCCTGTGACTATCTCCACCCCACCCCACCCCACACTGCCCCCAGAGGCTGAGGAAGGAAAGAGCCCGTGTCTCTCTGTGGCCTTACTTACTGCAGTGAGGTCTTCTGGAGCACCAGCCTCACTGTGTGCAGACGACGAGGAGCTCAGAGACCCTGGGTGATGGTCGGGTGAGGGGAGGGAAACGGCAGAAGAGAAGTGAAGGTCAGAGATGTCAGCTCTTTACTCCCCAGACCCAGCACCCTGCTCTCCAGGCCTGGCTCCCCCTCGCATCCCACAGCTCGGGCCCAGCACCCTATCCCTCACGCTGTAAGAACAACAGCTTGAGGGCGGCACGGTGGCACAGCGGTTAGCACTGCTGCCTCACAGCGCCAGGGACCCGGTTCAATTCCTGTCTGTGTGGAGTTTGCACATTCTCCCCGTGTCTGTGTGGGTTTCCTCCGGGTGCTCCGGTTTCCTCCCACAGTCCAACGATGTGTAGGTCAGGTGAATTGGCCAAGCTAAATTGCCTGTAGTGTTAGGTAAGGGGTAAATGTAGGGATAGGGTGGGTTGTGCTTCGGAGGTCGGTGTGGATTTGTTGGGCCGAAGGGCCTGTTTCCACACTGTCAGTAATCTAATCTAATACCTCATTTTCCAACTTGTGAAACCTCCAGCCTTCTGGACACAACATCAACTTCAACAATGTCCTTACCCCAACCCCCACACACCAGGCCTCACACACAACCCACTGGCAGCTACTAATCCCTCCCATCCACCCTCCAGCCACATCACTATCCACTCTTTTGTCTGTACACCTCGGGCCCAGCTCCCTACACCTCGGGCCCGGCTCCCTACACCTCGGGCCCGGCTCCCTACACCTCGGGCCCGGCTCCCTATACCCTGGGCCCAGCTCCCTACACCTCTGACCCAGCTCCCTATACCCTGGGCCCAGCTCCCTACACCTCTGACCCGGCTCCCTATACCTCTGACCCAGCTCCCTACACCTCGGGCCCGGCTCCCTACACCTCGGGCCCGGCTCCCTACACCTCGGGCCCTGCTCCCTACACCTCTGACCCAGCTCCCTACACCTCTGACCCAGCTCCCTATACCCTGGGCCCAGCTCCCTACACCTCTGACCCGGCTCCCTATACCTCTGACCCAGCTCCCTACACCTCGGGCCCTGCTCCCTACACCTCTGACCTGGCTCCCTACACCTCGGGCCCGGCTCCCTACACCTCGGGCCCGGCTCCCTACACCTCTGACCCAGCTCCCTACACCTCGGGCCCTGCTCCCTACACCTCGGGCCCGGCTCCCTACACCTCGGGCCCGGCTCCCTACACCTCGGGCCCGGCTCCCTACACCTCTGACCTGGCTCCCAACACCTCGGGCCCTGCTCCCTACACCTCGGGCCCGGCTCCCTACACCTCGGGCCCTGCTCCCTACACCTCGGGCCCGGCTCCCTACACCTCGGGCCCGGCTCCCTACACCTCGGGCCCGGCTCCCTACACCTCGGGCCCGGCTCCCTACACCTCTGACCTGGCTCCCTACACCTCTGACCTGGCTCCCTACACCTCTGACCTGGCTCCCTACACCTCGGGCCCGGCTCCCTACACCTCTGACCTGGCTCCCTACACCTCGGGCCCGGCTCCCTACACCTCTGACCTGGCTCCCTACACCTCTGACCTGGCTCCCTACACCTCGGGCCCGGCTCCCTACACCTCGGGCCCGGCTCCCTACACCTCTGACCTGGCTCCCTACACCTCTGACCTGGCTCCCTACACCTCTGACCCGGCTCCCTACACCTCTGACCCGGCTCCCTACACCTCGGGCCCTGCTCCCTACACCTCTGACCCAGCTCCCTACACCTCGCGCCCGGCTCCCTACACCTCTGACCTGGCTCCCTACACCTCTGACCTGGCTCCCTACACCTCTGACCTGGCTCCCTACACCTCTGACCCGGCTCCCTACACCTCTGACCTGGCTCCCTACACCTCGGGCCCTGCTCCCTACACCTCTGACCCAGCTCCCTACACCTCGGGCCCTGCTCCCTACACCTCTGACCTGGCTCCCTACACCTCTGACCTGGCTCCCTACACCTCTGACCCGGCTCCCTACACCTCGGGCCCGGCTCCCTACACCTCTGACCCGGCTCCCTACACCTCGGGCCCGGCTCCCTATACCTCTGACCCAGCTCCCTACACCTCTGACCCAGCTCCCTACACCTCGGGCCCTGCTCCCTACACCTCGGGCCCGGCTCCCTACACCTCGGGCCCGGCTCCCTACACCTCGGGCCCTGCTCCCTACACCTCTGACCCGGCTCCCTACACCTCGGGCCCTGCTCCCTACACCTCGGGCCAGGCTCCCTACACCTCTGACCCAGCTCCCTACACCTCTGACCCGGCTCCCTATACCCTGGGCCCAGCTCCCTACACCTCGGGCCCTGCTCCCTACACCTCTGACCCGGCTCCCTACACCTCTGACCCGGCTCCCTATACCCTGGGCCCAGCTCCCTACACCTCGGGCCCTGCTCCCTACACCTCGGGCCCTGCTCCCTACACCTCTGACCCGGCTCCCTACACCTCTGACCCGGCTCCCTACACCTCGCGCCCGGCTCCCTACACCTCTGACCCGGCTCCCTACACCTCGGGCCCGGCTCCCTACACCTCGCGCCCGGCTCCCTATACCCTGGGCCCAGCTCCCTACACCTCTGACCCGGCTCCCTACACCTCTGACCCGGCTCCCTACACCTCTGACCCGGCTCCCTACACCTCTGACCCGGCTCCCTACACCTCGGGCCCGGCTCCCTACACCTCGGGCCCTGCTCCCTACACCTCTGACCCGGCTCCCTACACCTCGCGCCCGGCTCCCTACACCTCGGGCCCGGCTCCCTACACCTCAGGCCCGGCTCCCTACACCTCGGGCCCTGCTTCCTACACCTCGGGCCCAGCTCCCTACACCTCAGGCCCAGCAGCCCTTACTTCGAGCCCAGTTCCCCACCGCACTCCATACTACAAATCCAGTACCTTATGCTGTTGGTCGTGATAATAGACACCCAGGAGTGAGTTACGAGGTGGAATCTCAGTCAGCAGTTTGGACACAGTTTCACTGTGGGGAAAACAGTTTGGAGTCTGACTGAGGGGTTTGGGTGAAGGGGATTTACCTGGTGAGCTACCCACTGTCACTGAGCATCAGAGCTCCCAGCTGAAGGTGAGCTGTGACTGAGCCCAGGAAATGCGAGTATCTTCAGAAAACACAGGGTGAGAATCACATCCCTAACAGAATATCGAAGAACACTGAGGAGCTGGGGTCCAGCTGGTGGGAGGTATCAATCATCAGAATGTAATATAGTGCATTGAGACTCTCAGACAGAGTAAAGAGAAATTTCCATCACTTGCCATGGTCGAGATGTGGGAGCCCAGGACAAACTTCACACAGAAGCTCAGATCTCAAAATCTGAAGAGGACACAAAGCCGGGCGGGGGAGAGGGAGGGGAACTGCGGGGAGGCTGCAGAGATGTTGCAGTGTGATTCGGACCGGCAAATTCATGGCAGGTGCAGTACAACGAAGGTAAAGGTGAGATTAGCAAAAAAAGGAAGGCAGATGTTTATCTGAGTGGCTGTAACTGAGATGGGGGGAATGGTTGACGAGACTTGGGACCCCTCGTGCATCGAGGAGAAAGTGAGGACTGCAGATGCTGGAGATCAGAGTTGAAAATGTGTTGCTGGAAAAGCGCAGCAGGTCAGGCAGCATCCAAGGAACAGGAGATACGACGTTTTGGGCATAAGCTGAAGAAGGGCTTATGCCCGAAACGCAAATCTCCTGTTCCCTGGATGCTGCCTGACCTGCTGCGCTTTCTCAGCAACACATTTTCACCCCTCGTGCATTAGTCACTGAAAGTAATAGTTAAGATCCTGGGGAAAGAGAGAGTTCACAACCCAATACATGATAGAATTCTCTGATTAAAAAGCGAGTCTCATGGTCATTGTTACACAGGCCCACCAAGTGCGTGCGGGTGCAGCGGGCAGTAGAGAAGACACACGGTCTGTTGGCCTACACAGCGAGAGGATCCGAGTCCAGGAGCAGGGATGTCTCACTGCAATGACACACAGGGCCTTGGTGAGGCCACACCTGGAGTATTGTGTGCAGTTCTAGTCTCCTTATCTGAGGAAGGATGTTCCTGCTATGGAGGGACTACAGTGAAGGTTTACCAGGCTGGATGCTGGGATGGCAGCCCTGACGTGTGAGGAGAGGTTGAGTTGGTTGGGATTGTACTCACTGGAGCTTGGAAGGACGAGGGGGATTCTCAGAGAAACCTATAAAATTCTAACAGGGGCTAGACAAGGTAGATACTGGAAGGATGTTCCTGATGGTGGGGGGAGTCTAGAACCAGAGGTCATAGTTTAAGGATAAGGGGTAAACCTTTTAGGACTGAGATGAGGAGAAATATCTTCACCCAGAGAGTGGGGAGCCTGTGGGATTCACTACCACAGAAGGTGGTTGAGGCCAAATCATTGTGTTTTCAAGAAGGAGGTAGATATAGCTTTAGTGGCTAATGGGATGAAGGGATGTGGGGGGAGGGCGGGGTTAGGGTATTGAGGTCGATGACTAGCCATGATCATATTGAATGGTGGAACAGGCCACAGGCCGGAACTCCCGCTCCTATGTTTCTATGTCTATATTTCTATACGTTTCTGACACAAGGCCATTTGATGGGGATTCAAATGCATTCACAGGAGGCTGTGGCTGTTGGATGATCAACCCCGTGATGTTACAGTTGGGTATTTAAATATTCTATCATTGGATCATTAAGTTCAAGAAGAAAGTCCTTCAGACCTGAGCTTTTAGAGTAGGACGCCAAACCTCAGCATGAGGCATTAATATTTGGATCCCACTGGGCGGCCCACATTATGGCTTTGGGGCCTAAATTCCAAATGGCCTACACTATGTTGAAGACTGGGTTTTCCAATCCCCCACACCTATCCCCCTTGTTCAAGAAGCCAATACACCAGCACTTGAACCTCAGATCTGACTAACCCTACACTTAACACAAAGTCCCAACACTAGGCCAGGAACCAAGGGCCTAACAGTATTTTTCTATTCATTTGTGGGGTGTGGGTGTCGCTGGCTGGGCCCAGCATTTATTGCCCCGTCCTTAGTTGCCCCCCTTGAGAAGGTGGGGGTGAGCTGCCTTCCTGAACCGCTGTAGTCCATGTGCTGTGGGTTGACCCACAATGCCCTGAGGGAGGGAATTCCAGGATTTTGACCCAGCGACAGTGAGGGAATGGCGATATATTTCCAAGTCGGGATGATGAGTGGCTCAGAGGGGAACTTGCAGGGGCTGGTGTTCCCGTGTATCTGCTGCCCTTGTCCATAAGACATAGGAGTGGAAGTAAGGCCATTCGGCCCATCCAGTCCACTCCGCCATTCAATCATGGCTGATGGGCATTTCAACTCCACTTACCCACATTCTCCCCGTAGCCCTTAAGTCCTCGTGACATCAAGTATCTATCAATCTAGATTCTAGAAGTGGTCGTGGGTTTGGAAAGGTGCTGCCTGAGGATTGTTGGTGAACATGATGGAGTTTGGTGCTTTAGTTGGAGGTCCAACTCCTCCCACTGACCTCTCACATTAAGACTCCAGTATCTGAGCATTGGGTTACTATTTTATAGCCCCATTCTGCACTTGTGCTGGGAGCTGAGTGCACTGTTTTCGGGCTGTTTGGTTAGGAGTCCTGGAGTCAGACAGGATTAGCACTGGAGCACTGGTCCCTTAACTCAAGAGGCTAACACTGAAACACTGAGCTTTTGTCAGTCTAGTGCTGGGCCCTGGGATTCACAGACCAACATCCTAAAGTCAATCCTGACTTCGGGAATGACTGCGGCCTTGGATTGTTCTCGGTACCCTGGCACAGACACGGTGGCTCAGTGGTTAGCACTGCTGCCTCACAGTCGCAGGGACCCGGGTTCGATTCCAGCCTCGGGTGACTGAGTGCAATTTGCACATTGCCTGCGTGGTTTCCTCCCACAGTCCAAAGATATACAGACTAGGGTGGATCGGCCATGGGCAATTGCCCGTAGTGTTCAGGGAAGTGCAGGTTAGGTGACATTAGTCGGGGTGAGTGTGGAGTAATGAGGAATGGGCTTGGGATGGGTTTTCTTTGGAGGGTCGGTGTGGACTTGTTGGGCCGAAGGGATACTAAGAAATCTTTTGAGCGTGAGTCTAATGGTCTGCCAGAGAGCGTGCTAAACGCGCTCTCCCTCTGAGCTGGGCTGCGGATATTTTGATTCGAAGGGTTGGGGTGGGGTAGGGTGGGGTGGGGGTGTGGGCAGCTACCTTCCAGCAGTTCCTCGATGGAGCTCTTAATGCTCGTCTCGAAGCTGATGGCATCGGCTGGACTCTGGAAGGTGAGGCCAAACTTCAGGTCGTCGACTTTCCAATGGTGGAAGATGGGATTCACCTTGTTGTAAACCAGGTCTTTCTTCAAGCCACATTCCAGGATGATCTGTAGGGAATGAGGGCAGAATTGGGAAAGAATTCCTATTTTATGTGACCTGTCAAATACACACAACAATATGTGGACCTTCCATTATTCCACTGTTAGCCAATTCCCTACTGTGCATCCATCACCTTCTCCTTAATCTCTCGCCTAACGTAACTGGCAAAAAGAATTTAGATTACTTACAGTGTGGAAACAGGCCCTTCGGCCCAACAAGTCCACACCGACCCGCCGAAGCGCAACCCACCCATACCCCTACATTTACCCCTTAACTAACATTACGGGCAATTTAGCATGGCCAATTCACCTGACCCACACATTTTTGGACTGTGGGAGGAAACCGGAGCACCCGGAGGAAACCCACGCAGACACGGGGAGAACGTGCAAACTCCACACAGTCAGTCGCCTGAGGCAGGAATTGAACCCAGGTCTCAGGTGCTGTGAGGCAGCAGTGCTAACCACTGTGCCACCGTGCCATCGTGCCATCAGAAGAGTCATCGAATCCCCATAGTGCAGATAGAGGCCATTCAGCCCATTGAGTCCGCACCGACCCTCTGAACAGCATCCCACCCAGAACCACCCTATCCCCATAACCCTGGATTTGCCATGGCTAATCCACCAAGCCTTCCCATCTTTGAGCCAGAGAAAAGGGAAGGTCAAAGGTCAGAGTTGGATGGAAGGGGTGGGGAGGAACGGTCACATCTGAAGGGGAGGAGGCCATTCAGCCCCTCAAGCCTTTCCTATCCGTACAACCAGATCTGGACAGATCTGTATCTGAAAATCCATCTGCTCCTTTTGAATCTTAAACCAGGGGCTGACAACTCTGAACGAATGCTGAGTGAGCTCAGTTCTGTAACGTTGGCCCAGGACATCGGTGGGATGTGATCGGGTGACAGAGGGGCTGCTGGTTTTATTCCTCCAACCCAGTTCCCAGCAGGTCGGTGTGGTCGTTTCCACCAGCCCTGGGCCTTTTGTCGCACTGTACGCGGGGCCTGCCCTAATGATCGGTGGGAAAGGGAGGAAGACTGAGGAGGCTAAACAGAAGAGGTTCTGAGCTCACATGATGTTTCAATCCCGTTCACCAGCAAGGCAATAACTACTCAGGAGGAGCTACTCCGGTTTAGGAAGCCTGGTCGGCATGGACCTGTTGGGCCGAAGGGCTTGTCCCCGCGCTGTGTGGTTCTCTAGAGCTGTGTGGAAGATGCCAGCTCCCTTCAGGCCATCAGACTGTGATGGGGGGGGGGGAGAGGGGGAGGACGGCAATGCCACCGCAACATTAACCCTTTCCCAGCCGCAGCCAGACACGACTGTTGGCGGCAGGAATTCCTTGGTACGTGGTGAAACCCAGATCACGTGGTACAGCCCACTGCCCCAACGCCGGAGATGGGAGCTGACATCCGTCAGTCATTGAGGAGCATGTCCCACGACCCTCCCCACCCCGCCCCATCCCCCACACCACCACCACCCCCTCCACATCCCCCACACCTTCACCACCCCCTCCCCATCCCCCACACCACCACCACACCATCCCCCACACCCCCACCTCCCCAACCCCACCCCCCATCACCCCTCCCCATCCCCCACACCCACACCACCCCATCCACTTCCCCCACCCCCCTCACCATCCCCCACACCACCACCACCCCCACCACATCCCCCACCATCCCCTCCCAATCCCCCACACCCCATCACATCCCCCACCACCCCCTTCCCATCCCCCACACCCTACCACCCCCTCCGCATCTCCCACCACCCCCTCCCCATCCCCCACACCCCCACCACCCCATCCCCCACACCCCCACCACACCATCCCCCACACCCCCACCACCCCATCCCCATCCCCCATCACCCCTCCCCATCCCCCACACCCACACCACCCCGTCCCCATCCCCCATCACCCCTCCCCATCCCCCACACCCACACCACCCCGTCCCCATCCCCCACACCCCCACCACACCATCCCCCACACCCCCCACCACCCCAACCCCACACCCCCACCACCCCCATCCCCACCCCCCATCACCCCTCCCCATCCCCCACACCCACACCATTCCCACCACATCCCCACCACCCCCTCCCCATCCCCCACCACACCCTCCCCATCCCCCACACCCCCACCACCCCCTCCACATCCCCCACCACCCCCTCCACATCCCCCACCACCCCCTTCCCATCCCACACACCCTACCACCCCCTCCGCATCCCCCACCACCCCCTCCCCATCCCCCACACCCCACCACATCCCTCCCCATCCCCCATACCCACCTCCCCCTCCCCATCCCCCACACCCTCACCACCCCCTTCCACCCCCCCACACCCCCACCGCCTCATCCCCACCCCCCACATCCCTTCCCCATGCCCCTCTGCCACACCCCCTTCCCATCCCCCACACCACCTCCCCATTCCCCAGACACCCACCATCCCCTCCCCGTCGCCCACAACCCCTCCCCACCCCCCAGACACCCACCACCCCATCCCCCACGCTCCCACCATCCCATCCCCATCCCCCACACCCCCTCCTTGTCCCCCACACCACCTCCCTGACCCCGAGACACCCACCACCCCCTCCCCGTCCCCCACACACACCACCCCCTCCCCATCCCCCACACACACCACCCCATCCCCAGCCATAGAGTCACAGACCCTTCGGTCCAACCCATCCATGCCGACCAGATATCCCAACCCAATCTAGTCCCACCTGCCAGCACCCGGCCCATATCCCTCCAAACCCTTCCTATTCATATACCCATCCAAATGCCTCTTAAATGTTGTACTTGTACCAGCCTCCACCACATCCTCTGGCAGCTCATTCCACACACGTACCACCCTCTGTGTGAAAAAGTTGGCCCTTAGGTCTCTTTTATACCTTTCCCCTCTCACCCTAAACCTATGCCCTCTAGTTCTGGACTCCCCGACCCCAGGGAAAAGACTTTGTCTATTTATCCTATCCATGTCCCTCATAATTTTGTAAACCTCTATAAGGTCACCCCTCAGCCTCCAACACTCCAGGGAAAACAGCCCCAGCCTGTTCAGCCTCTCCCTAAAGCTCAAATCCTCCAACCCTGGCAACATCCTTGTAAATCTTTTCTGCAAGCTTTGCCCTGGTATTGGCACCTCAATGTCTATTCCCCTTGCCTTCTGATTGCCACCTTTCTCACAGTAAGTCAGAGCCTCTTCCCTGGAATTGGGAGTCCCACCCTCCGCTGGTGACTCTGGCGCACGGGCAGAGGGAGACTGCGCCAGTCCCGGTGAGGTGAGGCACCCGAGAGCATCTACCCCCCGCCCCATTGGAGGGGCAAATAGCAGCCTCGTGAGGAGAATGACGCCTGAATCCCTCGGCTGATGGAAAAGCCTGTGTCACCATGGCGGCGCGCTGTTTGTGTGTGGGATCTTGCTGTGCACCAGCGGGGGGGGGGGTGCTGCTTCACCCTTCACCTCACCACCCCCAGAGGTCATCCACCGCTTCAGGGGGTGGGGCAGTCCAAGGTCATGTTTCTGTCCGCGCTCCCCTTCCGGATCCACCCCTCACCCGAATCCAATCCCGACAGAGGCGCAACGCTCCCCACCGTCACGTCTCCCCCGAGACCGCGGCGCGACCCGTGACAAGACACTCACCGTCTGATCCCGGATCCTCTCTCCCTGGATCAGGAAGCGGAGCTGGCCGCTCTCGTCGGAGTGCGGGATCCGGCGGATCACAACGTGGCTGAGGCCGGGCCCTCCCAGCGGCACCCAGCCCCCACTGGAGTCGTCGCGGGTCATCACTACAGCTCGGACTCGCACCACGTCACTGTGAGGGAAAGACATGGCCCAGTGAGAGAGAGCGGAGCACCAGGATGGGGGGGAGGGAGAGGGGAGGGAGAGGGGAGAGATAGGAGGGAGGTAGAGAGAAAGGGGGAGAGAGAGACACACACAGAGACTTATTCCTGGTGAAGGGCTTTTGCCCGAAATGTCGATTCTCCTGCTCCTTGGATGCTGCCTGACCTGCTGTGCTTTTCCAGCACCACTCTGATCTAAACAGATAGAAGGAGGGGCAGAGAGGGGTGGGGTGAGCAGGAGGTGAGAAAGAGGGGGAGAGCGCAAGTGAGAGAGACAGACAGACAGAGGGAGAGAGATTTAGAAGGAGGGGGAGAGGGACAGAGAGAGAGAGAGAGAAAGGAGGAGGGAGAGAGAAAGGAAGACAGAGGGGGAGGGGGGAGAGAGGGAGGGGGGAGAGAGGGAGGGGGGGAGAGAGGGAGGGGGAGAGAGGGAGGGGGGAGAGAGGGAGGGGGGGAGAGAGGGAGGGGGGAGAGAGGGAGGGGGGGAGAGAGGGAGGGGGAGAGAGGGAGGGGGGAGAGAGGGGAGGGGAGAGAGAGGGAGGGGAGAGAGAGGGAGGGGAGAGAGAGGGAGGGGAGAGAGAGGGAGGGGAGAGAGAGGGAGGGGAGAGAGAGGGAGGGGGAGAGAGGGAGGGGGGGAGAGAGGGAGGGGGAGAGACGGAATGAGCGAGGGTAGTTGGGGGGAGAGTGAGAGACAGAGAAAGGGAGTGAGAGGAAGAGAGGGAGGGAGGGGGAGGGGGAGAAGGACGGGGACATAGAGAGAGAAAGGGAGAGAGAGGGGTAGGAGAAGGGGAGGGGGAGAGAGGGAGATCGATAGATGGGGCAGGGAAGGGTCAGAGCTGGTGATACATGAGGGGTGAAGCACAGGAACATAAACTGAGAGGAAGAAACGGGGGGGGGGGGGGTTTGGGGTTCAGGTGGAAGAGAGAGAAACCGTGAGGGAGAGGGAGAAAAAAACTATGAGTGGGGGGAAGAGGCAAAGAGAAAAATGAGAGGGAGAAAATGAGAGAGAGATCCAGAGTCAAAGAGAAGGTGAGGACGAGATTTGGAAAGAAAGAGCGAGATATTGGGTGAGAGAGTACAGGGAGAAGTCCAGAGAGTGTGAAGGAACAAGGAGTAATCCAGAGAGAGATACTGGGGTAAGAGAAATTCAGAGGAGGGAGGGAATAAATGACTGAACCAGAGGATAGTTACAACACAGGAGGCCATTCTGCCCATTGTGCCTATGCAAGTTCACCTATCCTCACTTTGCTGACTTCATCCCATAGCTCAGCAAATTAGAATCATAGCCTGATTCTATATAGGGAAGAGAGTACTGCGGAGGGAATGGAGTAAATAAACATAGATGTTGGGACAGAGGTAGAGAGAACAATTCAGGGAGTGTGGCAGCTAAATAAGCCCAGCGAGAGAGAGAGAGAGAGAGAGTTAACTATCTCAGCAGGGAAGGATAAGGCTATATTGGGGAGAGATACAAGCCCCACAGTCAGGGTAGACTAATAGAGTCCCTGATGGGACTGGGGAAGATTTGTGCTGCAAATGAGAGAGATTCCTGATGGGACTGGAAGAGATTTCAGAGGAAACGGTAGAGGCAGGTACAACTATAACATTTAAAGGACATTTGACAGGCATGTGGGTAGGAAAGATTTGGAGGGATATGGGCCAAACACAGGCAAATGGAACGAGCCTGTTCAGCATGGACAAGTTGGGCTCAAAGGCCTATTTCTGTGTGACTCTATGCTCCTTGCAATTTTATACAAATTGTCTCAATCACGTTCCCTCTCGATCTCCTCTGTTCCAATGAAAACACTCCCAATCTATCCGATCTCTCCTCATCACTGGAACTCTCCAGCCCAGGCACCATCCAAAATCGCAATAGTTTAGCGTAAACCCACGGAGGATGTGCAAAAGCTACAGGTAAATCCACAGACCCCCATCTCTGTAACCCCTCATTCCCCAGGGCTAACCCACCCAGCCTGCACATCCCTGGGCACTATGGGCAATTTAGCACGGCCAATCCACCCTAACCCACACATCTTTGGATTGCGGGAGGAAACCCATGAAGACATGGGGGAGAATGTGCCAACTCCACACAGACAGTCAGCCGAGGCTGGAATTGACCCGGGATACCTCTCCACCTCCCTCCCTCCCTCTCTCACCCTCGCCCCCTCCTCCTCCTCTCACTGCCTCTCTCCCCCGTCTCCTCACTCTCCCTTTCTCTCTCTGTCTCTCACTCTCCCTCTCCCTGTTTCTCTCTCTCCCCGCCCCCTCTGTTTTTTTCTCTCTCTCTCTCCCCCCTCTCTCTTCTCCCCTCTCTCTCTCTCTCCCCCACTCTCTCTCTCTCTCTCCCCCACTCTCTCTTCCCCCCACTCTCTCTCTTCCCCCCACTCTCTCTTCCCCCCACTCTCTCTCTTCCCCCACTCTCTCTCTTCCCCCACTCTCTCTCTCCCCCTCTCTCTTTCTCTTCCCCCCTCTCTCTCTCTCTCTCTCTCCCCCACTCTCTCTCTGCCCCCTCTCTCTTCCCCCCCTTTCTCTCTTCCCCCATCTCTCTCTCTCTTCCCCCATCTCTCTCTCTCTCTCTTCCCCCATCTCTCTCTCTCTTCCCCATCTCTCTCTCTCTCTTCCCCCATCTCTCTCTCTCTCTCTTCCCCCATCTCTCTCTCTCTCTCTTCCCCCATCTCTCTCTCTCTTCCCCATCTCTCTCTCTCTCTTCCCCCATCTCTCTCCCCCCATCTCTCTCTCTCTTCCCCCATCTCTCTCTCTCTCTTCCCCCATTCTCTCTCTCTTCACCCCATTCTCTCTCTCTCTCTTCCCCCATCTCTCTCTCTCTCTTCCCCCGCCCCCCCCCCTCCTTCCGAGCCACCATGCTGCCCTGATTCTTGTGAGTCATCTCTGGCCCTTCTAACCTCCAGAGGATACAGGCCCAGCTGGCCTGGCCCTTTCACATAAGGTAATCCCAGAAATGTAGACAGCTTTCCAAACACAATAACAACCTTCCGTAAGGACTGACCACTGTCAATGGATATCTCTCAGGCTGCAGGAGGGTTTGTTGTGGAGTTCCCCAGGGGTCAGTTTTGGGGACCCTCGCTTTTCCTGATGGGTAAAAATGGCCTGGATCTTGGTGTGCGGGGGACAACTCCAGAGTTTGTGGATGACACTAAACCTGAAGGAATTGTCAACTGCGAGGGCGGGGGGCAGTGCGGGACTACAAAAGGACAGTGACAAGTTGGTGGAGTGGGCAGGGAGGGGTCAGATGAGGTTCGATGCTGAGAGGTGTGAGGTGATGAACTTCGGCCGGACGAACAATGAAAGACAATGTAAAGTAAGTGGGTACAATTCTAAAGGGGGTACAGGAGCAGTGGGACCTGGGTGTACGTGTGCACAGACCATTGTAGGTGACAGGACAGGTAGACAGAGAGCTGTTAATGACATATACAGCGTCCTCAGTTTTATTAACAAGGGTATAGAGTCCAAGGTGATGTTGAACCTGTATAAGACCCTCGTCAAACTTCAGCCTGAGTATTGTATCCTATTAGGTGTGCCACACGAGAGGATAGATGTGGCCGTGTTTGGAATGAGTGCAGAAGTGATTAATGAGAATGGTTCCGGGAATGAGAAACTTCAGGGCTCAGGAGAAACGGAAGAGATTGGGAGTGTTCTCCAGGGAGAGGAGGAGGTGGAGAGGGAGGTCTGATGGAGGTTTTCAAAACCACGAGTGGACGAGATAGGGAGAAGCTTTCTCTGCTCGTAACAGGATCAAGACCGAGAGGGGCACAGATTTAAAGTTGTGTGCCAAAGAGTTTTTCACACAGTGAGGAGTTAGGGTAAGGAATGCACAAAAGTGGTAGAGGTGGGTCCAATTGAGGCGTTCAAACGGGAATTGGATGGCACCCTGGATAAAGACATTGTGCAGGTAATTGTGGCAAATGTAGGAGATTGGCACGATGGGCTAGAACTGGTGCAAGCAAAATGGGCCAAACGGCCTCACTCTGCACAGTACCAATTCTTCAATAGGGTTTGATACTACAAAACTGGTCTCACCAGTGCTCTGTAGAACTGAAGCATTATCTCCCTCCTGTTGCATTCAATCCCCCCCACAATAAAATATACCTCTCAGAGTTATTTCATGCCCAGGTGCATTAGTACTTTGACCCCACCAGCACTGAACTTCTCACGCGCTTGATTATGACGGAAAAGCAAGATTTCTAGAAACTCATTCACTGGCTCGGCCAACACTTACTGCCCTCTTCCTAATTGCCGGACGGTCTGGAGTCACATGTAGGCTAGACCGGGTAAGGATGGCAGTTACCTTCCCTGAAGGACATTGGTGGGTTTCTCCAACAATCGATTCACAAGACTCTTAATTCCAGACATTTACTGAATTCAAATTTTGCCACCTGCCGGAGCGGGATTCGAACCCAGGGCCTTCTGTCTTTTAGCTTTACTTGCTGCATTCTCTGTCAGCATGTCCTCTCTGCGCTCTCCACCCCACCCTAGTGGGACTGTCTGTTCTTCCCAGTCTGGCAGTTAGACACACCATTGCCATGCCATCCTCACAGTCCAATCGCTTAATCTGAACTCTCAACATCCTTTCTCCAATTATTTATTGCGTAAACACTGCACCCCCACCTACACACTTCACGGCAACTCTGATACAGAGTTATCTCACTTTCTGTCCACGGATGCTGCCTGACCCTCTGGGATTGCCAGCGTTTAGTGCTCCCTGTAGAACTTTTACAGGTGGCTCAGTGGTTAGCACTGCGGCCTCCCAGCACCAAGGTCCCAGGTTCGATTCCAGCCTCGGGCGGCTGTCTGTGCGGAGTTTGCACATTCTCCCTGTGTCTGCCTGGGTTTCCTCATACCAAAGATGTACAGGTTAGATAGATTGGTTGTAGGAAATTGCCCATAAGGTCCTGGGATGTGCAGCCTTGGTGGATTGACCATGGGAAATGCAGGGATGGGATGGGTCTGGGTGGGGTAGTCTTCAGAGGGTCAGTGTGGACTTGATGGGCTGAATGGCCTGCTTCCACACAGTGGGGCTTGTCTGTTAAGATTCTCGATTGTGGGTTTGGAGGGTGGGGATGCTTGTGGCTAGAACTCTGTTATGGGCGGCACGGTGGCACAGTGGTTAGCACTGCTGCCTCACAGCGCCTGAGACCCGGGTTCAATTCCCGCCTCAGGCGACTGACTGTGTGGAGTTTGCACATTCTCCCCGTGTCTGCGTGGGTTTCCTCCCACAGTCACAAAGATGTGCGGGTCAGGTGAATTGGCCATGCTAAATTGCCCAGAGCGTTAGGTAAATGTAGGGGTATGGGTGGGTGGGTTGCGCTTCGGCAGGTCAGTGTGGACTTGTTGGGCCGAAGGGCCTGTTTCCACACTGTAAGTAATCTAATCTAAAAAAACATCCGGACTGGCTCTCTGGATAACCAGTTCCGCGATAATACCACTGGGACCGTTACCTCTCCCCACAACAAGTTACGCTGCAGGAGCAGCGGGTGCTGATTGGTGGACAAGAGGGGGTCTAATTAGTCAAGGGATTTCCCGTTTAATCGCATTTTCTGATAATGCCCACACGGTCCCCACTCCTGCCCCATCCCCCGCCCACATCGTAAACCCTCAGTGGCCTGGAATTTGGTTGATAGTATTCCGATGGAACTTAACGGTCAGCTCCAGCAATCAGCTGATGCTGACTGACCTTCCGTCTCTCACAGGTACGGTACACAGAGTGACGACACAGCTCCCCAGCCAGAAAAAAGGGGAATAACCGGACAATTCACGGGAAACGGGAGCAGGACGCGTCCGTTTGGGCCCTCTGTCCTGCTCGGCTGGTTAATGTGATCGGGGCTGATCCCAGGTTGCGTTTTACCCAGCCCCCTCCCTGTCTCCCTCGATACCCTGAGAAGCACAAAAATCTTCCTTTCTCTCCCTTAAATATATTCAACGATGGAGTAGCCGGTACACTCCGAGGTAAAGAATCCTGAAGAGAATCATAGAATCCCTACAGTGTGGAAACAGGCCATTCAGCCCAACAAGTCCTTACCGACCCTCTGAAGAGTCACCCACCCAGACCCATTCCTATATTTACCCCGACTAATGCACCACATTTACCCTCTGAAGAGTATCCCACCCAAATCCATTCCCCTATTTCACATTTACCCCTGACTAATGCACCTAACCTACCCATCCCTGAACACGATGGGCCAACTTAGCACCCGACCTGCACATGTCTGAACCGTGGGAGGAACCGGAGCAAACCCACACAGACATGGGGAGAACATGCAAACTCCACACAGTCAGTCGCCTGAGGCTGGGATCGAACCCGGGTCCCTGGTGTTGTGAGGCAGCCGTGCTAACCACTGAGCCACCCCAGGGTCCAGAAGAGATTTACCAGGATGTTGGTAGGTATGGACTGTTTGAGTTCTATAGGCTGGGACTTCTTTCACTGGAATGGAGAAGGTTGAGAGGTGATCCTGATAGAATTTTATACAATAATGAGGGGTATGGATAGAGTTAATGGTCGATGTTTTTTCCCACGGATGGGGCATCTCAAGACGAAGAGGCATATTTTTAAGGTGAGAGGAAAGAGGTTTAAAAAGACATGAGGGGCAATTATTTTACACAGAGGGTGGCCCATGTGTGGAATGAACCTGCAGAGGGGAGTGGTGAATGTGGGTATAATTACAGCGTTTCAAAGATATTTGGATAAGTACATGAATGGGAAAGGGTTGGAGGGATATGGTCCAGGAGCAGGCGGGAGGGTGCTAGTTTTGTCTGGCATGGACATTTTGGGCTGAAGGGTCTGTTTCCGTGCCGTATGACTCTGACCCCTTTTGAGGGGAGAACTCTCTCCATGTTTCAGGTCCGAAATCGTCAGCGCTGTCTCGATCCCTTGTTGACTCCCAGTGGCAGTGAGTCGGCCCTCAACTCTTTCACCCCGACAGTGTCCTGTCATTTCTCACAGCTGCGTTAATGAGCCAACAGTACAAGTGATAACCTGCAGTTATGCAGGATCTCATAAGGTGAAACATTCCCAGGCCCCTCACAAAAGCAACGATCAAAACAGCATCAGACTCTGCAAGGATACATTGAGGCAGGGGATTGACAGCTTTGGTGAAAGTCAGGTTTGGAGAGGGGTTTTGGAGCAGGGATGAGACTCACAAAGATCTACTCTAATCTACAGTAGAGAAGAAGACCCTTCAGCCCATTGAGTCTGTGCTGGTCAAAACCAACCATCTAAGAAGGTGGAGGCTTTGGAGGGGGTGCAGTAGAGGCCTATCAGGATGCTGCCTGGATGAGAGGGCATGAGGAGAGGCTGGAAAAACTCAAGTTGTTTTCTCTGGAGTGATGGAGGCTGAGGGGAGACTTGAAAGAAGTCTATACAATTATGAGATGCACAGATAGGGTTGACAGTGAGTATCTTTTCCCCAGAGTTGAAATGTTTAATACTGGGTGGGGGGAACATTATTTTAAGTTGAGAGGGGGGAAAAGTTCAAAGGAGATGTGAGGGGCAAGTTATTTACACAGAGCCTGGAACTCACTGTCGGGGTGGTGGTGGAGGCTGATACAATAGGGATGTTTAAGGGACTTTTAGATAAACGCATGAACATGCAAGAAAGGGAGGGATATGGACCAAGGGCAGGCAGAAGGGATTAGTTTAATTTGGCACCATGTTCAGCACAGCATTATGGGCCGAAGGGCCTGTTCCTGTGCTGCACTGTTCTGAGTTCTAACCATTTTAACTGCGTTTTTCCAACACAAGGCCCATCTAAATACTACTTAAATGGAATGAGGGCCTCAGTGGGTTAGAGAAGTTAAGGGAGGAAATTCTTAAGCTCAAGTGAAAGTGAGGACTACAGACGCTGGAGATCAGAGAGTGGTGCTGGAAAAGCACAGCAGATCAGGCAGCATCTGAGGAGCAGGAAAATCAACGTCTCGGGCAAAAGCTCTTCATCGGGAATTCCTGATGTAGGGCTTTTGCCCGAGACGTCGATTCTCCTGCTTCTTAAGCTGAGGTGAAAATGTGTTGCTGGAAAAGCGCATCCAAGGAGCAGGAGAATTGACGTTTCGGGCATAAGCCCTTCTTCAGGAATGAGGAAAGAGTGTGTCCAGCAGGCTAAGATAAAAGATAGGGAGGAGGGACTTGGGGGAGGGGCGATGGAGATGCGATAGATGGAAGGAGGTCAAGGTGAGGGTGATAGGCCGGAGTGGGGTGGGGGCGGAGAGGTCAGGAAGAAGATTGCAGGTTAGGAGGGCGGTGCTGAGTTCGAGGGATTCGACTGAGACAAGGTGGGGGGAGGGGAAATGAGGAAACTGGGGAAATCTGAGTTCATCCCTTGTGGTTGGAGGGTTCCCAGGCGGAAGATGAGGCGCTCTTCCTCCAGCTGTCATGTTGCCATGGTCTGGCGATGGAGGAGTCCAAGGACCTGCATGTCCTTGGTGGAGTGGGAGGGGGAGTTAAAGTGTTGAGCCATGGGGTGGTTGGGTTGGTTGGTCCGGGTGTCCCAGAGGTGTTCTCTGAAACGTTCCGCAAGTAGGCGGCCTGTCTGCCCAATATAGAGGAGGCCACATCGGGTGAGCGGATGCAGTAAATGATGTGTGTGGAGGTGCAGGTGAATTTGTGGCGGATATGGAAGGATCCCTTGGGGCCTTGGAGGGAAGTAAGGGAGGAGGTGTGGGCGCAAGTTTTGCATTTCCTGCAGTAGCAGGGGAAGGTGCCGGGAGTGGAGGTTGGGTTGGTGGGGGGTGTGGACCTGACGAGGGAGTCACGGAGGGAGAGGTCTTTTCGGACCCTCGAACTCAGCACCACCTTCCTAACCTGCAATCTTCTTCCTGACCTCTCCGCCCCCACCCCACTCCGGCCTATCACCCTCACCTTGACCTCCTTCCACCTATCACATCTCCGTCACCCCTCCCCCAAGTCCCTCCTCCCTACCTTTTATCTTAGCCTGCTGGACACACTCTCTTCATTCCTGAAGAAGGGCTTATGCCCGAAACATCGAATTTCCTGTTCCTTGGATGCTGCCTGACCTGCTGCGCTTTTCCAGCAACACATTTTCAGCTCTGATCTCCAGCATCTGCGGACCTCACTTTCTCCTCCCTTCTTAGGCTGAGGACCTAGACGGGCAAAGGGACAATTAAAACCTCCTCCCAGAGCTAGAGTGACATGTAATGGAGGTCTGTTCCCCCCACCTACCCCCCACACTTCCTCACTTCCCTTACAAGAGAGCCAATGCTCATGTGTAGCCACCCCAACCTCATTGTGAGTAAGATCAGATTAGCCATGCAGGAGGAGGGTGGGGGGAGGGTGTAAAGGTAGAACCAATTCTGGAGCAATGTAAGGTTTCCAGCGATTTGTCTGTGTGCTTCTGCCTGCAATTAATATTTATTTTTGGAAAACAGATACCGTTGATAAAGATACCAGGATCCATGGGAGGGAGTAATAGCCTGGTTGCTATGTGCAATGAGATAGTAACCGTGCTCAGACCGAACATGTTTATCTTGTTGCTAGACTGAGGTGCTGAAGTACTCCCTGACTCCTCAAGTCTCTTAAAAAAAACTGCCTCAGCAAGGCCACACAAACCCCACGGCAGCTGCACACAATGCAGATGTGATTCCCCACTAAGTCAAATAGCCTGCCGTCTCTAGTCTAAAGACGTCGTAAAGCGTCGATGTTCCCAACGGGAGCAAAACACCTTCCTACTGGGGATGAATGGTCCACTGGAACAGACAGAGATGAGTAAGCAGTGACAACTTTTTCTTTTCCTCTGACACCTCAACCCTTTCCCTCACCACCTTCTCTCCAGAAGCAGGCCTCGCCTTCCGTCCAATGGGGTGGCAACATTGCCGTGGGGGTATCACTGTGGGATGTGTGGAGTTGGGATCTTGCTTTTTATTCACATGTGGGATGGGGGTCTCGCTGGCTGGGCCCGGCAGATTCCCCCATCGCCCTGGAGGAGGCAGTGGTGAGCTGCCTTCTTGAACCAAGAATCATCCAAACTCCCAATGGGTGGGCGATGACCCAGTGGTATTATCGCTGGACTGTTCATCCAGAGATGAAAATGTGTTGCTGGTTAAAGCACAGCAGGTCAGGCAACATCCAAGGAATAGGAAATTCGACGTTTCGGGCATTAGCCCTTCATCAGGAAGGGCTTCCTATTCCTTGGATGCTGCCTAACCTGCTGTGCTTTAACCAGCAACACATTTTCAACTGTGATCTCCAGCATCTGCAGACCTCATTCTTTACCTGTTCATCCAGAGATCCAGGTAACGTTCTGGGGTCCCGGGTTTGAATTCAATTGGTGGAATTTGAATTCAAAAAGAAACATTTGGAATTAAGTGTCTAACGATGATCCATTGCCAATGGTCAGAAAAACCCATTGGTTCAGTACACATTTCAGGTAAGCAAAGTGCTATTCATACCTGGTCTGGACGTCATGTGCCTCCAGCAACATGGTTGACTCTGGGCAATTAGGGATGGGCAATAAATGCTGTAATGCCCTCATCCCATGAAGGAATTTCAAAACATCTCCTCAAGAAGAACAAGGGCAGCAAATACATGGGAACACCACCCCCTGCAAGTTCCCCTCCAAGCCTACCCACCACCCTGACTTGGAAATACCTCGCCGTTCCTTCACTGTTGTGTATTTAAGAGCAAGGAACAAGCTGAGGCCATTTGGTCCTTTGTGTCTGCTAGCCCATTCATTAAGATTGTGGCTGATCCGATTTTAACCTCGAATCTACATTCCTGCATATTCCCCAATGACCTTTCACACCACACACACCCCCTCTCACCCATTTGGGATCTATCTCGCACTACCTTAATAATTTTGCATCCACTGCCTATTGAGGAAGGGAATTCCAAAGCCCCTCTGAGAGAGAAAATGTTTCCACATCTCTGTTTTAAATGGGAACCCCTTATTTTTGAACTCTGACCCCTGGTTCTTGATTCTCCCACAAGAACATGAAACATTACAGTGCAGTACAGGCCCTTCAGCCCTCGATGTTGCACTAACCCGTGAAACCAATCTGAAGCCTAGCTGTCCTACACTATTCCATTCTCGTCCATATGCCTATCCAATGACCATTTACATGCCTTTAACGTTGGCAAGTCTATTACTGTTGCAGGCAGTCTATTCCACTCCCCAACTCCTCTCTGAGTAAAGAAACTACCTCTGACATCTGTCTTATATCTATCCCCCCTCAATTTAAAGCTATGTCCCCTTATTAGATTAGATTAGATTACTTACAGTGTGGAAACAGGCCCTTCGGCCCAACAAGTCCACACCGACCCGCCGAAGCGCAACCCACCCATACCCCTACATATACCCCTTACCTAACACTACGGGCAATTTAGCACGGCCAATTCACCTGACCCGCACATCTTTGGACTGTGGGAGGAAACCGGAGCACCCGGAGGAAACCCACGCAGACACGGGGAGAATGTGCAAACTCCACACAGTCAGTCACCTGAGGCGGGAATTGAACCCAGGTCCCTGGCGCTGTGAGGCAGCAGTGCTAACCACTGTGCCACCGTGCCGCCCTTGTGCTAGCCATCACCATCGGAGGATAAAGGCTCTCACAGTCCACCCCATCTAACCCTCTGATTATCTCATATGTCTCAATTAGGTCACCTCTCGAACGATAACAGCCTCAAGTCCCTCAGCCTTACCTCATAAGACCTTCCCTCCCATACCAGGCAACATCCTGTTAAATCTCCTCTGCACCCTTTCCAAAGCTTCCACATCCTTCCTATAATGCGGTGACCAGAACTGTACACCAGAGTTCTGTACAGCTGCAAGATGACCTCACAACGGAACGTCCTTTCCACAATAACCAAGTCAGAATCTTATCTGTCTCAAATAAGTCATCTCTTACTCTTCTAGACTCAAGAAGATACAGGGTTAGCCTTTCCCCACAAGGTACTTCACTCAATCCAGGAATTGGTCAAGGAAACCTTCTCTTAATTACTTCCAATGATTTAACACCCTTCTGTAAGCCCAGTGACCAATACACACTTCTCCACATGTGATCTCACCTGTATAACTGCAGCATAACCTCCCTTCCTTTGCATTACAACAAACCATCGCATTCTATGAGCTTTCTGATGACTTGCTGTACCTTCGGCCTGACCTTCTCCAGCTCTAGGATCCCCAGATCCCTCTGCATCTCACAGCTCTGCAGCCTCTCACTGTTTGACAATTTCCTGTCAAGACGGTCAAGTTCATGCTGTGCTGGGTCTGAATCTTGGCAGCTCCTTCCTCTGAGCACCGTGAGTGTCCCTACACCACATGCACTGCAGCAATTCCAGAAGGAAGCTCATCAGCCGCACCTCGTCTACATCCTCCCTCACGTCACGCACGGTCCGGCGAGATACGTGCGCAGCAGCGGCTCCCAGAAACGGTAACCAGGCGTCATCATGCAACCTGGGGTTTCCTGAGCACATCGTGGGGCTGGGCCGTGTAAAAGTGATTCACTGCCTTCTCAAGGGCAACTAGGGACGGGCAATAAATGGCACACAGGTGAACAATGTGCACCACCCTTAAGCAATCCTGCATCCCAGTTGTAACTGAGTTTGCTGTCAGGATAGATCTTAGAAACAGAGAACATATGAGTAGGCCCATTCGGCCCTTCCAGCCTGTTCTGCCATTCAATATAATCATGGTTGATCATCGACATCAATACCCTAATCCCGCCCTCCCCCAACATCCCTTCATCCCATTAGCCACTAGAACTATATCTACCTGTGGGCAGCACGGTGGCACAGTGGTTAGCACTGCTGCCTCACAGCGCCAGAGACCCGGGTTCAATTCCCGACTCAGGCGACTGACTGTGTGGAGTTTGCACGTTCTCCCCGTGTCTGCGTGGGTTTGCTCCGGTTTCCTCCCACAGTCCAAAGATGTGTGGGTCAGGTGAATTGGCCATGCTAAATTGCCTGTAGTATTAGGTAAGGGGTATGGGTTGCGCTTCGGCGGGTTGGTGTGGACTTGTTGGGCCGAAGGGCCTGTTTCCACACTGTAAGTAATCTAATCTACCTCCTTCTTGAAAACACAATGATTTGGCTCAACCACCTTCTGTGGTAGTGAATCCCACAGGCTCCCCACTCTCTGGGTAAAGACATGTCTCCTCATCTCAGTCCTAAAAGGTTTACCCCTTATCCTTAAACTATGACCCCTGGTTCCAGGCCTCCCCCCACCATCAGGAACATCCTTCCAGTAGCCCCTGTGAGAATTTTATAGGTTTCTCTGAGAATCCCCCTCGTCCTTCCAAGCTCCAGTGAGTACAATCCCAACCGACTCAACCTCTCCTCACACGTCAGGGCTGCCATCCCAGCATCCAGCCTGGTAAACCTTCACTGTAGTCTCTCCGTAGCAGGAACATCCTTCCTCAGATAAGGAGACCAGAACTGCACACAATACTCCAGGTGTGGCCTCACCAAGGCCCTGTGTGTCATTGCAGTGAGACATCCCTGCTCCTGGACTCGGATCCTCTCGCTGTGTAGGCCAACAGACCGTGTGTCTTCTCTACTGTCCGCTGCACCCGCACGCACTTGGTGGGCCTGTGTAACAATGACCACACAACTAGCTTTCTATTGGGTTGTGAACTCTCTGTTCCCTCAGATCTTAACTATTACTTTCAGCGACTGGTGCACGATGGGTCCCAAGTCTCATCAAACATTCCCCCCTCTCAGCCACTCAGATAACAATCTGCCTTCCTACTTTTGTGACCTGCAGCTCTGGCTAATGGAAGCCGAGGAATATCAATACAATTTGGCTGACAGTGTGTCCCTGCTCTCTCCGGGTTCTGCTAGGGAGTAACCGCTCGGAGGTGTGACCCAGAGCGCCCACACCTTCAGGCTAATAAAATCATGTTAGCAGGCTCCCCAAACGGAGTCATCAGCTGATGTACAAATCCCCACCCCTCTGCCAACTGCAGGCGTCTGGGTTCCAACCAGCTCTTCCCCTTGGCACCATGGGCGAAAACCCCCACCTCAAAACTGGAAACCCCCTGGGGTTCAAGGCCCACTGCAAAGATTCAAACACCAAGTGCAGGCTGTCTCCCCTCCACTCCTGCTGGGGCTGCGCCGAGGGTCCCACTGTAACCCTCTCCCTCCATCATCTGAACATGCTCCCTCAGATAAGAAAACTAAAAGTGCACACAATACTCCAGCTGTGGTCTAACCAAGGCCCGTGAGTAATTGCAGTGAGACATCCCTGCTCCTGGACTCAAATCCCCTCGCTGTGAAGGCCAACAGACCATTTACCTCCTTCATCACTTGCTGCAGTTGCATATATTGTGGATCACACCAGACCCCTTCCAAATATAACAAGGAAATAGCCGAGACCCTCACTCTTTCTTATTTAAAGGCAAGTGTAAGATGCTGTGTTCCAGGTGTAATTAGATTGGTTATAATACTCAGCTTTAAGCAAACCACATTTTATTCTTACCCTGGAGTTAAAATCCAAACAAAAGAAAGAAGTAATTGGAATAACTTAACTCTCTTGCAAAACTTAACAGAATAATCGATTAAACCACACGGTGGCTCAGTGGTTAGCACTGCTGCCTCACAGCGCCAGAGACCCGGGTTCTACTCCCCACCTCGGGCGACTGTGTGGAGTTTGTACATTCTCCCTGTGTCTGTGTGGGTTTCCTCTGGTTTCATCCCACAATCCAAAGATGTGGTTAGGGTGAATTGGCCGTGCTAATATTTACCATGGGTAAATATTGGGTGGGGGAATAGGTCTGAGTGGGTTACTCTTTGGATGGTCAGTGTGGACTTGTTGGGCCAAAGAGCCTGTATTCATACTGTAGGGAATCTGATCTAACTAAACAGTAACTGTTCCAATATAGTAGCATCCCATAAACACGCCCTTGGCAAAGACAAGTTCAATAACATAGACTGTCTCATGGACAACTACAGCAGCAGGATGAGAGCTCCAGCTTTTTATCCATAACAGAGAGAGGAATAACTGCATCCACACCCACCCTCAAAACCCCAGCAATTGCTGAAAGTTGAATTGAACCCCTGGTTCTGTGGGAGCCTAACCCCACCCATTCAGGCTGCTTCTATTGTTCCAACTTTTAACAAGTCTTCACAAGCCATTTACCTGATTGGAACAGACCACTCAACACCTCTCTTCATTAGAAAAAAAAAGGCCAAAATAAAGCCATAGCATCGTCGCAATGTTTACCTTCGGTGTACAAGGACACCCAAGTCTCACTTTACCTCCTCCTTTCCTCATCATTCAGGTGATGAGAGGCCTGACATGTCTTTGGTTGAGTGCCCAGTGATAGAGGGCACCTCTGACAGGGCAGCACTGCGCCAGGAGGGCCGGCTCAGACTGAGTGCCCTTGAACCCACAACCTTCCTGACTCTGAAGTGATTGTGTCAGGTACTGAGCTACAGCTGAGGCCTTGCACCATTACTGAAGGGTGTAGCTTTCAATGTGACCAAGTCAGAAAATTCAACTGATGCCAAACTGGACTCCAGCTTCACTGAACGCACGCCAAGCACACTTCCACTCAGAAAGGCAAGGTGCCACTGTGGGATATAACAGGTGGATGTGGGCCGTCCAATCTCCCACCCTCGAGTTAGAATCCCTCAGCCCTCCCTATAGCTGTTACCTTCTCCATCCCTATAACCCTTTGAGATATCATCCACACCAATGCTACAGTCAACAAAGCACAGTAACGCCTCTACTTCCTCAGGAGGCTAAGGAAATTCAGCACGTCCACAAGGACCCTTACCAACTTTTATAGACGCACCATAGAAAGCATCCTATCCAGATGTATCACGGTTTAGTGCGGCAACTACTCTGCCCAAGGCGGTAAGAGACTACAGAGAGCTGTGAACCCAGCCCAGTCCATCACACAAACCAGCCTCCCATCCACTGACTCCATCTACACTTCCCACTGCCTTGGGAAGGCAGCCAACATCATCAAAGACCCACCCCCCCCAACACTGTGGTTATATACTCTTCACCTTATTCCAGCCAGCAGAAGGTACAAAAATATGAAAACATGTATCAACAGATTAAATTAGATTCCCTACAGTGTGGAAATGGGCCCTTCGGCCCAACAAGTCCACGCCGACCCTCCGAAGAGTGACCCACCCGGACCTACTTCCCTCTGACTAATGCATCTAACACTATGAGCAATTTATCTGAGCTGCACATCTTTGGACTGTGGAAGGAAACCCACAGGGAGAACGTGCAAACTCCACACAGACAGTCCCCCGAGGCTGGAATCGAACCTGAGTCCCTGGTGCTGTGAGGCTGTAGTGCTGACCACTGAGCCACCGTGCCAATTCAAGAACAGCTTCTTCCCAGCTGTTATCAGATTTATGAACGGACCTCTCATATATTAGAGTTGATCTTTCTCTGCACTTTCTCTGTAGCTGTTACATTACAGTCTACATTCTGGTCCATTACCCTGGAGTACTTAAGTAAAGTCTGCTTTGTCTGGATAGCACGGAAAACCACACTTTTCACCGTCTCTGGATGTGACAAGCATAACTCAAATCAAATACCTGCATCGCTCCAATTCCAGCCTTTTGAACAACTTTGGTTCCATATTGGATACTGTGATTTCTGTTGCCAGGGCTTGGTAATTCCCTGTCTCAATCTCTCTTGCTCTCCTGAGGGCTTAAAACCGAACGGTGCTACACAAATGCAGGTCACTGCAGCGGCGAGGGGAAAGAGTGAGGAGAGGTCGTTAAGCTAGAGTCAGGGGCAAGTTTTCGAAAGATGGGGTCCAAAGATGGAGGTGCGAATGGTTTAGGAAGGGAGTCCCGAACATTTTGTATCACAGGATTAAGGTCAGGAGCTCGGTTTTGGACTCATCTTTGGTATAGAACAAGCATCTAATGTTATTAACTTATGGGAATGTTCAGCACATTTCACAACTCCTCAGATAATGAAGCAATCCCTCTCCAAACAAAGCAAGATCTGGATAATATCAAGCTTATGCTGACAAGTGGTAAGTACCATTCATAAAACACAAACCCCAGACAATGATTGTCTCCAGTGAGGGACCAATGTCCCACATTCAATGCTGTTACCATCAGCGAGTCCCCCATTATCAACACGCTGGGGGTTACCATGGACCGGAAACTGATCTGATCTCATCACATAAATACATTGGCTGCAAGAGCAGGTCAGAGGCTAGGAATCCTGTAGCCAGTAACTCCCCTCCTGACTCTCCAAAGCCTGTCCACTATCAACAAGACACTAGTCAGGAGTGTGAGGGAATACTCCCCACTTGCCCCTGGATGGGGGCAGCTCCAACAATGCTTATGAAGCTCGACACCATCCAGGACAAAGCAGCCCCTGCTTGATTGGGACCACACCCACAAACATCCCCTCCCTCCCCCACCGACGCTCAGTAACAGCAGGGTGTACCATCTACAAGATGCACTGCAGCAACTCACCAAAGACCCTCAGGCAGCACCTTCCAAACCCACGACCACTTCCATCTAGAAGGACAAGGACAGCAGATACATGGGACCACCACCCCCCTACAAGCTCCCTTCTGAGCCCCTCCCCATCCCGACTTGGAAATATGTCGCCGTTCCTTCAGTGTCGCTGGGTCAAAATCCAGGAATTCCCTCCCTCAGGGCATTGTGGGTCTACCCACAGCACACGGACTCCAGCGGTTGAGGAAGACAACTCACCCCCACCTTCTCAAAGGGGCAATTAGGGACGGGTATTGAATGTTGACCTGACTAATGACACCCATGAATCAGTAAAACAAAATGTAGGCATTGTTGGGAAGATCAACACTTAGTGACCAATTCCCATTGTCCTTGAGAAAGTGACTATAAACGTGACAATATTTCATAATGAATTTCCAACATTAGCTATGAGTGGGTCAAAGGTCACCCGGATAGGGTAAAGGTGGCAAATTGTCTTCAGATTTTGACAACAATCTGTAATTTCAGTCACTATTACTGATTCTAGCTTTTATTCCGTACCATTTATGCAGTTCCATTTAATTACCACAGCGGGGTTTGCACCCTAGGGTAGTAGCTGGGGGTATTTAAGTGTCAGCCCCAATGCATCATGAGACACATAACAGCTGAGCGTACTTGGCCAACAGATCACATGGTGACTGGACCCTGACTTGTCACAGACACTCAGCAGAGCTGGGCATGGGCTCATCAATGGGTACAGAGGTGGTGAGCAGGGACTTGCTTAGCTCAGTTGGTTTGATGGCTGGTTGGTGATACAGAACGGCACCAACAGTGTGGATCCATACCCTACACCGGCAGAGATTACGAGAAAGGACTCCCCTTCTCAATCTCGCCCCTGCCCTGAGGTATGGTGACCATCCACCATCCGTCACCTCTCCAATGGGAGAGTAGCCCTACGGTCTTCTGGGACAATAGTGACTTTACAGAGAACGGGGCATTACAGATGTGGGAGAAAGAGGAAGTCTCTGAGACATTTTATCACATACAACCATGTAAAATGGTGTGACCATGTGAAGGAAGGCAGACAGTATAAGATACGTCAGCCCATTGGGTCTGTCCAATGAAGCCTTGATGTCCATGATGGATAAACACATGATGGCTTACATTGGACAGTCAACACAGATAGAGGCCATTCGACCCGACCACTCCATGCTGGGCAACTAATGTCTTTTCAGGAAGGAAATCTGCCTTCCTTACCCAGCCTGGCCGACCTGTGAGTCCAGACCCACAGCCAATGTGGCTGGCACTTAACCACCCTGTGAAATGGCAGGGTAAGTTATTCAGTTCAAGGGGCAGTTAGGGACGTGCAACAGATGGTGGCTTTGCCAGTGAGCTCCGATCCCAGACAAGATCGAGAAAGAGAGAGGGATCATCGTCTCAGTGTCTGCTCATGTCTGAACCTTCCACAAAAAAACCCTGTGCCCGCTTTGTTGAAGGGATCACAGATCATGAATCAGAGATTATGGCTTGGGGAATTATAGATTGGGGATCAGGAATTAGAGATTAGGGACTTGGGATCATGGATTGTGGATCAGGGATCAGAAATTAGGGACCAGAGATCAGGGATCAGAGATCAGAGATTAGATTAGACTTACAGTGTGGAAACAGGCCCTTCGGCCCAACAAGTCCACACCGACCCGCCGAAGCGCAACCCACCCATACCCCTACATTTACCCCTTACCTAACACTATGGGCAATTTAGCTTGGCCAATTCACCTGACCCGCACATCTTGTGACTGTGGGAGGAAACCGGAGCACCCGGAGGAAACCCACGCAGACACGGGGAGAACATGCAAACTCCACACAGTCAGTCGCCTGAGTCGGGAATTGAACCCGGGTCTACAGGCGCTGTGAGGCAGCAGTGCTAACCACTGTGCCACCGTGCCGCCCAGTATCAGAGGTTATGGACAAGGGATCGCAGTCTGGGGATCACAGATTAGGGACTAAGGGTCGCAGATTGAGGATCAGGGATCAGAGATCAGAGATTCTGGACCAGGGATCACAGTTTGGGGATCAGGAATTAGAGATTAGGGACTTGGGATCATGGATTGTGGATCAGGGATCAGAAATTAGGGACCGGAGATCAGAAATCAGAGGTTATGGACCAGAGATCACAGTTTGGGGATCCGAGATTAGGGACTAAGCATCACGGATTAGGGATCAGGGATATCAGAGATTGGGAATCAGTGATCAGAGATTATGAACCAGGATCCTGGAATGGGGATCAGGGATCAGGAATCAGAGATAAGTGATCAGGGATCAAGGAGTAGGATCAGCGGTTAGGAAGTAGCAATCAGGGGTCGGAAATCAGCAATCCCAGATTACATATCAAGGATTCTCGATCGGTCGGGGTATCAAGGGATACAGGGAAAGGTCAGGAAAGCGGGCATGAGGAATATGAGATCAGCCATGATCCTATAGAATGGTGGGGCAGGCTCGAGGGGTCGAACGGCCTTCTCCTGTTCCTGTATCCTATGTTTATATCAGGGATCATGTATCCCCCCACACTACCCTACTCATATGGTGGGTGTGACCCTGAAGGAATTTCCCTGAAAATGCCCAATGAGATCAAACACTGTGAGTACACCAGCTGTGGGATCAGCTTGACTCGTGCCAACTCTGACTGCGCGCCTGTCCCAGGAACACACAGCAGTCGAGAGTGGGTGGCACTGGAAAAAAGCATGGCAGGTCAGGCAGCGGGACAATCGACATAAGCCCTTCGGTCCCACACCCCTGTCCCTCCACCACCGCCCCCCCCCCCCCCGCACCGACTAAACAGGCATGAACCCCCACAGACCCTCAGAACGTGTTGGCACTGCACCCCCAGGCAGGTTAACGACCCCCGCCGTCCCCCTGTGCAGTGAGGAGATGGAGAAGCAACAGGCCCTTTGTGAAATGCTGGAGGAAGTGGCAGGAGAGGAGCTGAGTAGGGTAAAGGTCAGGGGGTGAGCCATTGACTGCTTGTGGGTGGGGTGGCCTTGGGTGTGAGACCTCAGTGTAGGGTGATGTATCCAGGACTGTATATGTGTAATTTTGTGAATGGGGGATCACGTGAGTCTCTCCTTGTTCCCCTCCCCCTGAAAACAACAGGTGAAGGGGAGGCAGGGGTTACAATGTAACCAGGAATGTAGCAAAGGGGGGGGGGGGGGAACCAAGGGGATACAACACGGATACAATGTTGCTACACCCCATTGATAAAATCCCTCCCTACAACCCAGCAGGGGGTCGGACCCTGCTCCATCCAGGGAATTCTCTCGTTTTTGTGAATGGGTCCCAAATGCAAATGAGAAAGGAAATGGCCTTTCGCCAGCCCTCCTCCTCTCTCTCTCTCTCTCTCCCTCCCTTTTAGAAATAATCATCAATTTCATTCACAAATAAAAAGGGGAGGGGAAAATGCCAATTTCATTCAGGTTTGAAACTGACACAGGGTTTAAAAATGGATGGAAAAGGGTGTTTCGTTGTAATTGTTGTTTGCTTTCTGGACTGGCTGAGGTTTAATTTGTTCTCCCTCTGCACAACCCCCTCCAAATGCTGGTAATTCTAGGCCTGCCCCGTGTTGTTGTGAAACAGACTACACTCACTCCTGATCCATGTTCCTCGGCTTGAGTTACAGCAGCATCTTCTCCCGGTCCAGCATCTTCCAGGGTTCCACTCAAAAAGCAGCCATTGCCCCCCCCTCCTTGTCAGAGCTAGCCTTTTCTTTTATTTTTCGTATCCGGAATAACTGTCTGCTCTTCATTCGCTTTTCTCTTTCCCCCCCCCCAGTCCTCTCTCCCACCCACACCGGGTTACAGACGATTTCTCTCCCGGGCAGTGCCGAGACCCGAACCGGCTACGGGAGCAGCCACAACCCGGTGTAGCTCCAACGCTCACCGCAGGGTCCTAGCGCCAATCACCTCGTTTAACAAACAAGCTGCGGGGCCTGAAAGCCGGGGGTTAAAACCATTAGACCATAAACACGCACATGCACCTCTGTAGACACACAGGCACACAGGTACACACACACACACACACACACATGCACCTCTGTACACACACAGGTACACACACATGCACCTCTGTAGACACACAGGCACACAGGTACACACACACACACACATGCACCTCTGTACACACACATTCACATACATCGCTGTACACACACGTTCACACAGGTACACACACTCGCACCTCTGTAGTCACACAGGTACACACACACACACACATGCACCTCTGTAGACACACAGGTACACACACATGCACCTCTGTACACACACAGGTACACACACATGCACCTCTGTACACACACAGGCACACACACACACACATGCACCTCTGTACACACACATTCACATACATCGCTGTACACACACGTTCACACAGGTACACACACTCGCACCTCTGTAGTCACACAGGTACACACACACACACACACACATGCACCTCTGTAGACACACAGGTACACACATACACACACACACAACTCTGTAGACACACAGTCACACAGGTACACACACATGCACCTCTGTAGACACACAGTCACACAGGTACAAACACACACACACACACACATGCACCTCTGTAGACACACAGTCACACTGGTATACACACACACACACACACATGCACCTCTGTAGACACACAGTCACACAGGTACAAACACACACATATACCTCTGTACACACACAGTCACACATGTACACACACACATGCACCTTTGTATACACAATCGCACAGGTACACATGCACGCATGCACCTCTGTATATACACAGTCACACAGGTACACCCACACACATACACCTCTGTACACACACAGTCACATACAGGTACAAACACACACACACACACCACTCTACACACACCTCTGTGCACACACAATCACACAGGCACACACACACATACACCTCTGTACACACACAATCACACACTCCTCTGTACACACACAATCACACAGGAACACACACTCACATATACCTCTATACATACACAATCACACAGGTACAAAAATATACATACACCTCTCTACACACACAATCACACAGATACAAAAACACACATTCCTCTGTACACACACAATCACACAGGCACACACACATACACCTCAGTACACACACAATCACACAGATACAAACACACATATACACCTCTGTACACACACAATCGCCCAGATACAAACGCGAACATACACCTCCGTACACACAAATCACACAGGTACACACACACATACACCTCTGTACACACACAAACACACTGGTCATAGAGTCATAGAGATGTACAGCATGGAAACAGACCCTTCGGTCCAACCCGTCCATGCTGACCAGATATCCCAACCCAATCTACTCCCACCTGCCAGCACCTGGCCCATATCCCTTCAAACCCTTCCTATTCATATACCCATCCAAATGCCTGTTAAATGTTGCAATTGTACCAGCCTCCACCACTTCCTCTGGCAGCTCATTCCATACACGTACCACCCTCTGCGTGAAAAAGTTGCCCCTTAGGTCTCTTTTATATCTTTCCCCTCTCGCCTTAAACCTGTGCCCTCTAGTTCTGGACTCCCCCACCCCAGGGAAAAGGCTTTGTCTATTTCCCCTATTTATGCCCCTCATAATTTTGTAAACCTCTATAAGGTCACCTCTCAGCCTCCGATGCTCCAGGGAAAACAGCCCCAGCCTGTTCAGCCTCTCCCTGTAGCTCAAATCCTCCAACCCTGGCAACATCCTTGTAAATCATTTCTGAACCCTTTCAAGTTTCACAACATCTTTCTGATAGAAAGGAGACCAGAATTGCACGCAATATTCCAACAGTGGCCTAACCAATGTCCTGTACAGCTGCAACATGACCTCCCAACTCCTGTACTCAATACTCTGACCAATAAAGGAAAGCATACCAAACACCTTCTTCACTATCCTATCTGCGACTCCACTTTCAAGGAGCTATGAACCTGCACTCCAAGGTCTCTTTGTTCAGCAACACTCCATAGGACCTTACCATTAAGTGTATAAGTCCTGCTAAGATTTGCTTTTCCCAAAACGCAGCACCTCCCGTTTATCTGAATTAAACTCCATCTGCCACTTCTCAGCCCTTTGACCCATCTGGTCCAGATCCTGTTGTAATCAGAGGTAACCCTCTTCGCTGCCCACTACACCTCCAATTTTAGTGTCATCTGCAAACTTACTAACTGTACCTTTTATGCTCGCATCCAAATCATTTATGGAAATGACAAAAAGTAGAGGACCCAGCACTGATCCTTGTGGCACTCCACTGGTCACAGGCCTCCAGTCTGAAAAACAACCCTCCACCACCACCCTCTGTCTTCTACCTTTGAGCCAGTTCTGTATCCAAATGGCTAGTTCTCTCTGTATTCCATTAGATCTAACCTTGCTAATCAATCTCCCATGGGGAACATTGTCAAATGCCTTACTGAGTCCATATAGATCACATCTACTGCTCTGCCCTCATCAATCTTCTTTCTTACTTCTTCAAAAAACTCAATCAGGTTTGTGAGACATGATTTCCCACGCACAAAGCCATGTTGACTATCCCGGATCAATCCTTGCCTTTCCAAATACATGTACAACCTGTCCCTCAGGATTCTCTCCAACAACCTGCCCACCACTGAAGAAGGGCTTATGCCCGAAACGTCAGATCTCCTGTTCCTTGGATGCTGCCTGACCTGCTGCGCTTTTCCAGCAACACATTTTCAGCTCTGCCCACCACTGAGGTCAGGTTCACTGGTCTGTAGTTCCCTGGCTTGTCCTTACCACCCTTCTTAAACAGTGGCACCACGTTAGCCAACCTCCAGTCTTCCGGCACCTCACCTGTGACTATCGATGATACAAATATCTCAGCAAGAGGCCCAGCAATCATCTCTCTAGCTGCCCACAGAGTTCTTGGGTACACCTGATCAGGTCCTGGGGGTTTATCCACCTTCAACTGTTTCAAGACATCCAGCACTTCCTCCTCTGTAATCTGGACATTTTGCAAGATGTCACCATCTATTTCCCTACAGTCTATATCTTCCATATCCTTTTCCACAGTAAATATTACACACACACAGCTCTGTACACACAATCACACAGGTACATACACATCTCTGTATACACACAATCACACAGGTACACACGCATACACCTCTGTACACACACAATCACACAGGTACAGACACACATACACATATGCCTCTGTCTACACACAATCACACAAGCACGCATATACCTCTGTAGACAAACAGTCACACAAGCATGAACACACATGCATATCTCTGTACGCACACAATCACACAGGTATACACACACACACATATACACACACACACACCTTTGTACACACACAATCACACAGGCACACACACACACCTCTGTACACACACAATCACACAGGCACACACACACCTCTGTACACATACAATCACACAGGCACACACACACACCTCTGTACACACACAATCACACAGGTACAAAACACACACATACACCTCTGTACACAATCACACAGGTACAAACACACATATACACCTCTGTACACACACAGGTACACACACACATACACTTCTGTATATGCAATCACACAGGCACAAGTGAACACACACACACAAAGAACAATACAGCACAGGAACAGACCCTTCGGCCCTCTAAGCCTGTGCTGACACATTTTGCCCTTCCATACTAAAACTGTCTTCACTTACAGGATCCATATCCCTCTATTCCCTTCCCATTCATGTCCTCATCCAGGTGTTTCGTGAATGCTGCTCGTCTGTCTGCTTCCACCACCTCCTCTGACAGTGTGATCCAGGCACTCCTCACTCTCTGTGTGAAAACCCTACCTCGCACCATCTCTCGTCAACTTCCTCCCCACCTCCTACACCTTGGACCCGGGTCCCCTCGTCATTCATACACTCCTGTACACACACACACTGCAGAAAATCACACAAACACAAACGCACACACACACATAAAGTCACAGAGATGTACAGCACAGAAATAGACCCTTCGGTCCAACCCGTCCATGCCAACCAGATATCCCAACCCAATCTTGTCCCACCTGCCAGTACCTGGTCCATATCCCTCCAAACCCTTCCTATTCATATACCCATCTAAATCCCTTTTAAATGTTGCAATTGTACCAGCCTCCACCACATCCTCTGGCAGCTCATTCCATACACACACCACCCTCTGGGTGAAAAAGTTGCCCCTTAGGTCTCTTTTATATCTTTCCCCTCTCACCCTAAACCTATGCCCTCTAGACTCCTCAACCCCAGGGAAAAGACTTTGCCTATTTACCCTATCCATGCCCCTCATAATTTTATAAACCTCTATAAGGTCACCCCTCAGCCTCCAATGCTCCAGGGAAAACAGCCCCAGCCTATTCAGCCTCTCCCTGTAGATCAAACCCTCCAACCCTGGCAAAATCTTTGTAAATCTTTTCTAAACCTTTTTAAGTTTCATAACATCCTTCAGATAGCAGGGAGATGAGAATTGCACGCAATATTCCAAAACTCTTTCAAGTTTAGCAACAGCTTTTCTTTAACAGGGAGACCAGAATTGAATGCAGTATTCCAAAAGTGTCCTCACTGATGTCTCGTACAGCCACAGCGTGATATCTCCACTCCAATACTCAATGCACTGACTGATATCAAAAGCTTTCTTCATCACCCTGTCTAAGGAGACTCCACTTTCAAGGAACAAACACACACACACACACACACACACACACACACACACACACACACTGTACCCCTGTACATGCACTCTAACACAGACACCCTGTACATGCATTGCACACAGTATAACACAGACACCTATTAGACCGAGTTTAATTCAGATAAATGCGAGGTGCTGCATTTTGGGAAAGCGAACTTTTGCAGGACTTATACACTTAATGGTAAGGTCCTAGGGAGTGTTGCTGAACAAAGAGACCTTGGAGTGCAGGTTCATAGCTCCTTGAAAGTGGAGTCGTAGGTAGATAGGATAGTGAAGAAGGCATTGGTTATACTTTCCTTTATTGGTCAGAGTATTGAGTACAGGAGCTGGGAGGTCATGTTGCGCCTGTACAGGACATTGGTTAGGCCACTGTTGGAATATTGCGTGCAATTCTGGTCTCCTTCCTATTGGAAAGATTTTGTGAAATTTGAAAAGGTTCAGAAAAGATTTACAAGGATGTTGCCAGGGTTGGAGGGTTTGTTCTACAGGGAGAGGCTGAACAGGCTGGGGCTGTTTTTCCTGGAGCGTCGGAGGCTGAGGGGTGACCTTATAGAGGTTTATAAAATTATAAGGGCCATGGATAGGATAAATAGGCAAAGTCTTTTCCCTGGGGTTGAGGAGTCCAGAACTAGAGGGCATAGGTTTAGGGTGAGAGGGGAAAGATATAAAAGGGACCTAAGGGGCAACGTTTTCACACAGAGGGTGGTACCTGTATGGAATGAGCTGCCAGAGGAAGTGGTGGAGGCTGGTACAATTGCAACATTTAAGAGGCATCTGGATGGGTATATGAATAGGAAGGGTTTAGAGGGATATGGGCCGGGTGCTGACAGGTGGGACTAGATTGGGTTGGGATAGCTAGTTGGCATGGACGGGTTGGACCGAAGGGTCTGGTTCCATGCTGTACATCTCTATGACTCTATATTCACACATATACACACATCCTTATACACACTGCACACATACACACAGAGACACATACACAGGCAGACACAAACACAGACACATAATTAATTAAACAATTCAGAAAAGCAAGAAGGACAGACCTTTTGAAAACAGAGAGAAAGGAAGAGATCTTTATTTAAAATGACCAAATATCAGGGGAAGGATTAAAAAAAAGCAAAACAATTTGCTTGAAGATAAAATCCTCAGCATCTGTCGAGAGAATCAGAGGGAATATTTTCGAGATCGGTTCTTTAGTTCTGATCAGTAGTGATGTTGTATTCAGGAGCTGTCAGAGCTGCTGTGTTCCTGTGGTATCTTCTTTTTAATTTATATTTCAGCCCTTCGCCTTGCGATCTCTTCAAAGAGCTGGGACGGAGGGGCTTTAATCATCGCTTTCAAATTCTGGAAGGTTTGTGTGGATAGAGATAGAGCAAGAGAGTTTCCCCTTGTGGCACAGCAGGCTTGATGGGCTGAATGGACAACTGTTGCTCTCATCCCATATGGTACAAGAACATAACCAGGGAATGTTGATAGACCACGAAAACCAAGGAGGAATTCAGGAGAAACCTGGGGAGTGGGGAGAATGTGGGTCCCACTATTGTTGGGAGCAGTTATAGTCAATAATATTGATACCATTAATGGGAAGATGGAGATGTGAGGAGGGAGAGAGCAATAGAGGTTGGGAATACTTGAGTTAGAAAGAGGAACGACAGGAGAGTGAATGGGTTGTGGTCCCAATGAGTGGAATGGCCCTTTTCTGTGTATCCTATCTCGCTCTGTGTAAAAGCCCTCGATGAATTATTCCCATAATCACATTTCCTGGGAATTCTCTCCTGCAGCTGTGACAGCAAAGATTCAATTTCAATAAACACCCTTCAGTAAACATCTGCATTTAGATGGACCCTCATTGAAGAGGGAGACTCAACCCTCAGGGACCCCCTGTTAAAGAGAGACTCTCACCCTCTGGGACCCACTGTTAAAGAGGGAATCTCACCCTCAGGGACCCCCCTGTTAAAGAGGGAATCTCACCCTCAGGGACCCCCTGTTAAAGAGGGAGTCTCACCCTCAGGAACCCCCTGTTAAAGGGGGAATCTCACCCTCAGCAACCCCCTGTTAAAGAGAGAGTCTCACCCTCAGGGACCCCCTGTTAAAGGGGGAATCTCACCCTCAGCAACCCCCTGTTAAAGGGGGAATCTCACCCTCAGCAACCCCCTGTTAAAGAGAGAGTCTACCCTCAGGGACCCCCCTGTTAAAGGGGGAGTCTCACCCTCAGGGACCCCCCTGTTAAAGGGGGAGTGTCAATCTCAGGGACCCCCTGTTAAAGGGGGAATCTCACCCTCAGCAACCCCCTGTTAAAGAGAGAGTCTACCCTCAGGGACCCCCCTGTTAAAGGGGGAGTCTCACCCTCAGGGACCCCCCTGTTAAAGGGGGAGTGTCAATCTCAGGGACCCCCTGTTAAAGGGGGAGTGTCAATCTCAGGGACCCCCCTGTTAAAGGGGGAGTGTCAATCTCAGGGACCCCCCTGTTAAAGGGGGTGTCTTTCCCCCTGTTATTAAAATAACAGTGTCATTATTCTATTAATGACATCAGTGGGAATTGTCTTCTGTTGGAGTAACTGTCCCAAATTTTCCTGCTCGAATTACGTATGGTTAGAACGCGACGTGGGAGTGAGGGAATACTGCACTGTCAGAGTGTTATCCTTGCGGGACCTGCAGGATCCCTCAACAGCAGTTGAATGAAATAGCGGCCCCCCCAATCCCCACTCGAGGGGTTAGGGTCTGGAATGTACTGTCTGTGAGTGTGGGGGGGGAGGTGGGCTCACTCGAGGGGTTAGGGTCTGGAATGTACTGTCTGAGAGTGTGGGGGAGGTGGGCTCACTCGAGGGATGAGGGTCTGGAATGTACTGTCTGTGAGTGTGGGGGGGAGGTGGGCTCACTCGAAGGATGAGGGTCTGGAATGTACTGTCTGAGAGTGTGGGGGGGGAGGTGGGCTCACTCGAGGGATGAGGGTCTGGAATGTACTGTCTGAGAGTGTCGGGGGGAGTTGGGTTCACCCGAGGGGTTAGGGTCTGGAGTGGACTTTATGACCTCAGGATCTGTGCCGTGATTGTAATGAGGTCATCCAGCTGGTGCCTATAGAATATGAGTTCCCTGATTGGGGCTGTTAATTTATTCCTATCAGTGAGTTCTGACTGACAGATAAAACGGTGAACGTCAGAAATGTGGTTCCTGGTGCTGCAGAGGCAGGACTAAAAACAAGGACTGTTCTTGTGTTAATAAAGGGTCACTTGGCAACAGGACACTGCTCTCTGTAGAGTTACCTCAGTGGTGACAAGAGTAAAGCCCAGTCCTGACGAAATCTGCTCATTACAGTCGTCTTTGAGTTGGGGTTAACATTCTTTACAACAGGCCTTTGTTTGGGAAGTTTGAAATGTTCATCCCTACCGTCGAAGACTAGGCCCAGTCTGTGGAAAGAACTTTTTTTTTCCCAGGCAAATGACCCCTGAGGCAGACGGGAAGCAACGAGTGATTCTCCCGGCAGCCCGTGGAGCTGCAGGTTTTTCTGTTCGTCGGAGCTTAACTTTCCCTGAGACACCAGACCCTAAAATCCTTCGATATTTGATGGACGTAGCTGAGGAATATTACAAACCCAAGCCTCCTCTAACTCTGAGATGCTGTCGTTCTTACTCAGCAGTTCGAGAACCGGGGACCCTAAATCGGGATTTTTGACAAGATTAAGATGATTGACAGGGGCATGTGACTTTTGTTGAACCCTGAATGAGATGCTGAGGGACCGTTTGGTATGAGGGATTAATGGTGTAACCAGGCAAAAATGCCTACCAGTTAAGGTCCAACTGGACTTCAACCAGGCAGTACACCTGGACTTATCATTGGGAAATGTGGGAAGTGCACGGTATTCCCATGGAAATGGGGAGCTTTGCCAGTCTGACTGAGCATGGGGACCACGATTTGAGCGCAGGCGATTGCATAGCCTCACTCCGGGCATATCCAGTCAGCCGACAGCAAAACCCCAAAACAAAGCCAAACGCTGACCATTTTCTTCAGAATCTGGGCCAGAGAGCTATTGTAGTTGTTGCAGGTATCAGACCCAAGGCAACTAAAGACTCTGAATCAACTGAAATTGAGTAAGAGAGCTCATAGGCCGGGATCCAGGAGAGTTCAGACCCTGGAATGTCCACCTCATAGCCGGATTGAAACTGTTAAATTACTTAGCGACATCCAAATCAGACCCAATCAGAATTGATGTCTGGTTAGCTGGTCACCTGGAGAAAGTGAGGACTGCAGATGCTGGATATCGGAGCTGAAAACGTGTTGCTGGAAAAGCGCAGCAGGTCAGGCAGCATCCAAGGAACAGGAGATTCGACGTTTCGGGCATAAGCCCTTCTTCAGGCAGCTGGTTACCTGGTCTAACTGGAGTTTGATACCAATATGGCCGTTTCAGTGATTGCAGAATTACAAAATCCGATCTGGACTTCAACCCTTAGGTTTGTGCAAGACCTCGGCTGGGCTGAGAACCGACACCCGGGGGACCTTTTCAGATTAAGGGGGCAACTCTGATTCCGGTCTCTTATGAGAAGCAGCAGGTTCAGTGATTGTCAGAAAAGACTCAGGCCTGAGCTTGATGAGGGGAGATTGGTTACGAGTGATTCACCTTGATTGGCTCAACACTTTTCGATTAGAAAATGGCTGCCTGAGCGAAGTCCTAATTAAATACCCAGAAGTTGTTCAGGAGGTTTGGGGTCTACCAAAGGAGCCAAGGCGTGTTGACCAGGAAGTAATTCCACAAGTCTGCAAGGCCCTCCCAGGACCATTTGCCGTCCAGGGAGACGTACAGGTAGAAATCAGGAAGCTAGAGAATGATGGAATCCTCAGACTTTATAAAGCTCTGGTTAGGCCCCATTTGGAATACTGTGTCCAGTTTTGGGCCCCACACCTCAGGAAGGACATACTGGACGTGTCCAGCAGTGATTCACACGGAATGGTAGGCCTAACATACCATGAACAGCGGAGGATCCTGGGATTGTATTCATTAGAGTTTAGAAGATTGAGAGGAGATCTAATAGGAACTCACAAGGTAATTCATAGCTTAGAAAGGATGGGGGCTAGGAAATTGTTTCCGTCAGGCGGGGAGACTAGGACCCATGGGCACAGCCTTGGAATTAGAGGGGGTCAATTTAGAATGGAAAGGAGGAGACATTTCTTCAGCCAGAGAGTGGTGGGCCTGTGGAATTCATTGCCATGGGGCGCAGTGGAGGCAGGGACATAGAACATAGAACATTACAACGCAGTACAGGCCCTTCAGCCCTCGATGTTGCACTGACCTGTGAAACCTGTCTTCAAGGCAGATATTGATAAATTCTTGATCTCGCAAGGAATTAAGGGCTACGGGGAGAGTGCGGGTAAGTGGAGTTGAAATGCTCATCAGCCATGATTGAATGGCAATAGACAATGGACAATAGACAATAGACAATAGATGCAGGAGTAGGCCATTCTGCCCTTCGAGCCTGCACCACCATTCAATATGATCATGGCTGATCATCCTTAATCAGTATCCTGTTCCTGCCTTATCTCCGTAACCCTTGATTCCACTATCCTTGAGAGCTCTATCCAACTCTTTCTTAAATGAATCCAGAGACTGGGCCTCCACTGCCCTCTGGGGCAGAGCATTCCACACAGCCACCACTCTCTGGGTGAAGAAGTTTCTCCTCATCTCTGTCCTAAATGGTCTACCCCGTATTTTTAAGCTGTGACCTCTGGTTCGGCACTCACCCATCAGCGGAAACATGTTTCCTGCCTCTAGAGTGTCCAATCCTTTAATAATCTTATATGTCTCAATCAGATCCCCTCTCAGTCTTCTAAACTCAAGGGTATACAAGCCTAGTCTCTCCAGTCTTTCAGTGTAAGGTAATCCTGCCATTCCAGGAATTGACTTTGTGAACCTACGCTGCACTCCCTCAATAGCCAGAAAATCTTTCCTCAAATTTGGAGACCAGAACTGCACACAATATTCCAGGTGTGGTCTCACCAGGACCCTGTACAGCTGCAGAAGCACCTCTTTGCTTCTATACTCAATTCCTCTTGTTATGAAGGCCAGCATGCTATTAGCCTTCTTCACTACCTGCTGTACCTGCATGCTTACCTTCATTGACTGGTGTACAAGAACACCCAGATCTCTCTGTACTGCCCCTTTACCTAAATTAATTCCATTGAGGTAGTAATCTGCCTTCCTGTTCTTGCCACCAAAGTGGATAACCATACATTTATCCACATTAAACTGCGTCTGCCATGCATCTGACCACTCACCTAACCTGTCCAGGTCACCCTGTAATCTCCTAACATCCTTCTCACATTTCACCCTATCACCCAGCTTTGTATCATCAGCAAATTTGCTAATGTTATTACTAATACCATCTTCTATATCATTAATATATATTGTAAAAAGCTGCGGTCCTAGTACTGATCCCTGCGGTACCCCACTGGTCACTGCCTGCCATTCCGAAAGTGGCGGAGTGGACTCAATGGGCCGAATGGCCTTACATCCATGCCTATATCTTATGGACTTGTGTTCTTATCAAACCTACTACGGTGAGCTCTAATACTAAGTCCATATAATTACAGATTGCAACATTGTCCAGGAGGCTAGGTAGCAAAGTGTATGTATTGAGCTGCCTTCTCCCAGGCAGATACACCATTTCAATATTTCTGAATGGGATTTGACATGTAAGGACAGCTCTATCCTACCCACCATCCAATGGTCTGGCAGAAGGAGAGGGTCAAAATTTGAAGTCTGGTTTGAAGACACAGTCTGCAGCCTCACTAGATTGGTGCTAGGTTAGTTTCCCTACAGTGTAGAAACAGGCCCTTCGGCCCAATAAGTCCACACCGACCCTCTGAAGAGCAGCCCGCCCAGACCCACTCCCCTACATTAACACCTGCACCTAACACTACAGATAATTTCCCCTGGCCAATCCATCTTTGGACTGTGGGAGGGAACCGGAGCACCCGGAGGAAACCCACGCAGACACGGGGAGAACGTGCAAACTCCACACACAGAGTCGCCTGAGGGTAGATACCTAGTTGTCATGCTTCTTATTTGATTATGGGATCACCCCTCACACACCAGCACCAGCCGAATTACTAATGGGTAGAAGACTCTGCACCAGCTTAAGTCTGATCATACTGAATCTGGTGAGGAGGACCAAGTGTCATCAGGAACACCAATGCCAGATACAAGCCTCCGCCAAGTGAGAGAAACACTTTGATACATTGCACAAGGTTAGATGTACAAATCATGGAAATAGCCCCATGTGGGTAAGAGCCATAGTTGACCGGTGATGAATAAAGTTCAGGTGGGTATGACAGTACTGAATGTGGACCAGATGAAAGCTGCAACTTTGCAAATGGTATGGGAACAAAACATGAGCTGCCCCTCAGACATGTTGGAAAGGCTGCCAGAACCCACATGTCACCCTCGCCATCAAACGTTGACTAGTCCTCGGAATCAGAGATGGGCATGACAAATGTAGTCCCCTCGATGTTTCTGATACCTGAAGAAGAGGGCAAATTCAACTGAAGTGCTCCTGGCACAAGAGGTGAGCTCCCGTATGTTACATGCCACCCAATATCAGATGTCAAGTGGGAGGAACCTGTCCCGGTGCTAAAATGCCCCAGGAGGCTCTCCCAGAAAAAAAATACCAATGTCCTCAGATTCAGGGGAAGGGATGTAGCGTTTGTAATGAGGTCAGCCAGGAGGACCTCATAGAATGAGGCTGTTAACCTGGTCTAAAGAGCCCGGCCTGACAGATACTAAGAGATGTGGCGAGATTCTGTCACTCTGAGAGCTGGCTCTGAAGGGGCAGTGTCAAAGTCCATGTACAAGTTAAGGGTGATATGCTACCAGCCTCTGTGGGGTTGCTTTGGTCTGATCAGGGCAGCGTTATCTCAGAGTCTGATGCTGCAACATCAATTCCTTCTCTTTAAGGTGTGGATGAGCAAGGCTGGTATGGAAATCCTCTCCCTAATTGCCCGGAACTGTGTGTGGCTTACCCTCCAGTGGAGACTCAACCCCGCCCCACCCCCCCCCACCATTGTTGAGAGCCTGGAGTTACGTGTAGGCCTGATCTGATAAGGAAGGCAGATTTCCTTCCGGAAGGGACTTGTGTGAACCAGATGAGGTTTTTTCCAACAACTGATTGTGGTTGTCACGGTCACTGAGATTAGTTGACAGTTGCAGATTTTATTGTTGGGAATTCCTGAAGCCATTGAATTCCTTGGACATCTGGGTAACGAGAAGGTCCAGTAAAGGCACAGGGTAGAAAGGAAGAGACAAATATTTGATAAGCTTTGAAGAGGGAGTGAGGTGACAGATTTATATGGCGCATTAACTCTTTCACCACCATCATGGACCGAATGGCCTGTGATAAATTTACGGAATGCTGTGTCTCGAGCAGTTCCAGATACAAACCCTTCCCCCCCTCCCGAACTAACCTGTGGGGAACAGGTAAGCACATTGAGGGTTGATTTCAAAATGGCGCCCGGAGGGCGAACCGTTGCCAAAGCCCCGGGCCCTGGGGGGAGAGTTTTAAAAAACAAAATGCAAAAAATTCAATTGACGCTGGTGCCAACCCTGAGCGTTGTCGTGGAAACGGGATGCTGAAAGTTTGAGCGGGTTGCTTCAGGAATCCCAGACTCTTCATGGTGCTCACCAGAGGTGGGGAAGCAAGGGGAGTTGGGAGGATTGCGGGACAAATTAACACCTGCTCCTCAAATGCCGATGACAGAGAAACATCCTGAACCAGGTTTATGGCGCCCTGATCGGAGAGGGTTTGCCACTGAGTTATTTGTGGAAAGCAATGTGGAGCACATCACCACATCAGAGGATAAAGATCCTTTATAAATTCATCTTTGGGATTATGAGATTAGAATCATAGAATCTCTGCAGCTCTGAGAGAGAGACCATTTGATCCATTAAGTCCACACCAATCCCAGATTCACTTCCCCTACCCTATCCCTGTAACGCTTCATTCCCCGTGGATAACCCACCGAGCCCAGATATCTCTGGACACTACTGACAATTTAGCATGGCCAATCCACCCTAACCTGCACATCTTTGGACTGTGGGAGGAAACCGGAGCACCCGGAGGAAACCCACGCAGACACGGGGAGAACGTGCAAACTCCACACAGACATTCGCCCGAGGCTGGAATTGAACCCGGGTCCCTGGCGCTGTGAGGCAGCAGTGCTAACCACTGAGCCACCGTGCCATCCCCCCCAGCTCTTCCCGGTAATCTCAGCCGGTGCGGGAATTGAGCCCACGCTTGTTGGCATCACTCATAGCAAAAGCAAGCTGTCCAGCCGACTGAGCTAACTGACCCTTAAATGCCTAATGTAGGCCAAACCAGGTAGGGATGTCCCTTCCATTAGTGAACCAGATGGGCTCTTTAACACAATAATAAAGACCATCGTCACCATTCCCCTCACTGGGGGATCCTGATTTCCAATCCAAATCTGTTAATTGAATTTAAATTCCGCCATGGTGGGATTTGAACCCATCTCCCTGGAACATCAGCCTGGATTCCCGTCTTACCCAATCACCCAAACATTTCCCCCTCAATCTAGACAAGAATGATTTGTCTGTAACTACTCTGCAAGGTTTCTCACCTGCAAACCTACATTTTTCCAAACATCGCTTCGGTTTCCCGATCGATGCGAAGTTACCTGCTTCACCCCACCCCTGGGGTCTTCAGCGTTGATGTCCCATCCCCAGGATTCCACCTCCAAGCTCCCTCGTATATCCCAGCAGACAGTCCACTGTCCCACCGAGATCCAGGACCACTCCGGGAGAGTTTCTCACTCTGAATGTTATGAATACTTTGGGAGGACAGAGGGCGAAAGTAGCGCCTTTGCCTTTAAACAGTGAAAGACCAGGGAAGGAATATACAGGAGCAGCCCATTCGGCCCATCTAGCTTGACTTGCCATTCACTAGGGTGGTGCCTGGTCTGATTATTCCGCACCCACATGCTCTCCCGATAATCTTTTGGTTCGGTTATTGAGAATCTGTCTTTCTTTTTCTTTTATTCATTCACAGGATGAGGGTGTGGGTGGCTGGGCCCAGTATTTAACACCCCATCCCTAAATATCCAGAGGGCAGTTAAACCACAACCCCATCTCTCTGGGTCTGGAGTCACGTATAGGCCAGACCAGGTCTGGATGGCCATTTCTTTCCTTAGAGGGGCTTTCGTGAACCAGATGGGCTTTGGATTCATCATTAGATGACTAATTCCACAAGCTGCCATGGCAGGATTTGAACCCAGGGCCCCAGGACGTTACCTGGATTAGCCATAATACCGCTAGGCCTTCACCTCGTCTACCCCCGCCTTAAAAAAAACAATTAAACTTTTTCCACAGCCTTTTGAGAGTTCCAAAGATCCATCTGTAAACAGGTTTGGGTCCTTTAGCTAAGAGCTGGCACTGTAGGCAGAAAGAGGTTTTAACCTAACTGACCCCTGACCCCAGGTATGGAGGGAGTGCTTCCTGAACAGACCTTGAGTCGGGCCTGGAGTTTACAAGAATGAGAGGCAAACGTATTGAAACATAAAATTCTTGGGGGACTTGACAGGGGAGATGTGGAGAGGTTAGAACGTAGAACATTACGGCACAGTACAGGCCCTTCGGCCCGCGATGTTGTGCCGACCAATCCGAAGCCCATCCGTTCTCGTCCATATGTTTATCCGACGACCATTTCGATGCCCTTAAAGTTGCAGGCAGCGCGCTGTTTCCCCTTGTGAGACAATTCAGAGCCAGAGGGACGGCAACTCAGAGTAAGGGGTCGCTCCTTGAAGACGGAGATGAGGAGGAATTTCTTCCCTTGGAGCGGAGTGAATGTGTGCAATTCTTGATCTCAGAGGGGCTGGGTCGTTCAGTGGGTTCAAGGCCAGAAGATAAACAGGAAGGGAATTGAGGAAAGGGCAGGAAGTTGGAGTTGACGATGAACGGACCATCCACGATTGTATTGAGTGGTGAAGCAGGCTCAATGGGCTGAATGGCCTCCTTTCACTGTTGGGATTTCTGACCTTTTCCTGTTTTGTCGCAGATTGAGATTCAGAACAGCTGGTGGGGGGCTGGGCACCGACTCGAGATGGTGTGGGAGCAGGGTGCACAACCTGACAGGATCACCGAGGGGGGAGAGCCCCATCCCGGCCTCCCCCAGATTCCTGAAGAAGGGCTCATGCCCGAAACGTCGATTCTCCTGCGCCTCGGATGCTGCCTGGCCTGCTGCGCTTTTCCAGCACCACATTTTTCAGCTCTGATCTCCAGCATCTGCAGTCCTCACTTTCTCCTCCCTCAGTGGTCCCCAGCGTCACCGATACACATCACACAACGCCTCGGGTATGTGACGGGAATCCCAGCCTCTGCAAATGCATCAGACCGTTGGTGGTGGGTGGTGGGTGGTGGGTGGTGGGGGTGGGGGTGGGTGGGGGTGGTGTGGGGGGGTGTTGGGGGGGGACCAGGGGGCAGGAGGTGGGGGTAAACCGCTTCGATCAGCTCGGCTTCCAACTGGGAGATCCAGTCAGAGAAAGCCCCAAGTCTCCACACATCATATCCCTCTGAACGAGCCAGGCTTCGGGAGATGGAGGAGGGGCTGGAGCTGCTTTACCCTGTTCCACTAACTTTGAGACGGTCACCACTCGCAGGTCGAAAGCTGAAATGCCTCGGGGTGGACGGTGTGATTCCAGAGACCCATTCCTCCCCGTGGATATCCAAATCCATCATCGGAATGTGGGAGAAAATCCACTTCCCTGTCCACCCACAGCACGGCCATGAAGAACATAAGGGCTTTTGCCCGAAACGTCGATTTCGCTGCTGGTTGGATGCTGCCTGAACTGCTGTGCTCTTCCAGCACCACTGATCCAGAATCTGGTTTCCAGCATCTGCAGTCCTTGTTTTTACCTAACATAAGGAACCGTGTCTGCCTAAGCCACACCAGAAACTACCCAGAGTGCCTCAGCATTGACCACATCGGCTAACTAAGACACTTGGCAGCAAACAGGGGATGACTCCAGCCACTTCCAGACTGGGGAATAAACATCCCGAGACAGCCTGACAATAGACTTCCTAAAACTCAGCAAGCGCTACTGCTGCCGAAGCCTTAAGGGCAGCCTCGCTCCTCTCACACACTGGATCTCCATAAAGGATGCTCAGACTGAAAGGCACCAAGGTACCTTGCTACAATGGAAACCCATTGAAACATTAGCAGCTAATCTCAGAGGGTTGAAATCTCCTAGCTCAATCGCAGACTGATTGCTGCTATTAGACTGCAAATTGCCCTCCCATTGATTAAGTTTTACCCTTGATTGTACTGTAATTCAAACTATATTACTATACCCCTATAAAACTGCCTATGGCCTCTGCTTGAGGAATAGAACCCTTGATCTACCTGTGCAGACTGTTGGTTCTGTGTCAGCCCAATCAATTTCTCTTCTAGCCATATCGCTTGTAATAAACAGCTTGTCAATTTCACCCGATTCACGCTGGTGTGGTCTCTGTTCAATTGGGTAACTTCTCCGGCATCCACCCCCAGACACAATCCCGAATCAGGTCCACACGTTGACCTAAAGGTGGACAACAGTACAATCGATCCCAGACGCATATCCGCTTGCACCGAGTTAAGAACGTTCCGGAATGATTTCGCAACTCCACTGTCTTCCTGTGGCTGGACGAGTGACCGATCTATCTCCACATGCAGTTTGATGGTCCACAGCTGATGGCTTTCAGAGGAGTTAGACTGGACTCGGGACATTGAGCTACAGGGAGAGGCTGTTTTCCCTGGAACGTCGGAGGCTGAGGGATGAGGTTTATAAAATTATGAGGGGGCATGGATAGGGTAAATAGGCAAAGTCTTTTTCCCTGGGGTGGGGGAGTCCAGAACTAGAGGGCATAGGTTTAGGGTGAGAGGGGAAAGATATAAAAGAGACCTCAGGGGCAGCTTTTTCACACAGAGGGTGGTACGTGTATGGAATGAGCTGCCAGAGGAAGTGGTGGAGGCTGGTACAAATGCAACATTTAAGAGGCATTTGGATGGGTATATGAATAGGAAGGGTTTGGAGGGATATGGACTGGGTGCTGGTAGGTGGGACTAGATTGGGTTGGGATATCTGGTCAGTATGGACGGGTTGGACCGAAGGGTCTGTACATCTCTATGACTTTATGATTCTCTGTCTCTCCACAGATACTGCCAGACCTGATGAGTTTCTCCAGCAATTTTCTTACATCCCCTGTTACTCAGGCCCAGAATTTCCAACAGACTGAATTCAACTCCGAGTGCATTTTGAGAAGTTGGTTTTCTTTAATCTTGTCAGACGCCCAGGAGCCAATGGGGCAAAGCTGAGCACGCCCATTGGCTATTAAAGGTCACCCACTTGACTTGGTCAATACTGTCTGTACATCAACAAGGGCAAGTTGTTCTCCTGAAACTGATTTTGAAGGGTACGTCTTGACAGCAACTAGAGGAAAGGACCAGCTGTTCTGATTGGTCTTCCCCTCAGAGATGACCCAATGGAAACAGGAGCTGAGGGAGTTCTCAGTTTCGGTGGAGATCTGCTGCCACCTGGTGTTGTTAATGATAAACAACAGGCTGCGATCCCCCAAGCGTCACACATAACTGAGAATTATTCTTTTTTGTTTAATAAATAAACAGAAAAGGAAGAAAATAGGCTGATTCCTCCCAATCCTGTTTCAGAGAAGGAGTGCCATTAAATTCTGCATCAATGAGATGCCAATTGACCTACTTATTTGGGTTAGTTGTGTCCATTTACCTACCACCTCCTCGTGTTCACTGCCTCCCAGCCCAGGAATGACTGCACCTTAAAGTTTGCGTCTTTGTCTCCAACGTCTCCAGAATCTCGCCTCTCCCTGTCTCTGTAGTCTCTGCCCGTTCTGTCACCCTCCGAGATCTCTGTGCTCCTCCGATCCTTGACTCTTGTACGTCCCCAAGGTCAATTCATGAACTTATGCAAATTCTTTTGAATGTTGTAATGACATTCCACCACCTTCCTCCATGTGCGTACCAGCGTCTGTGTGAAATATTTTGTGGCTCATGTCTCTTATAAGTCCCTGTCCTCTCACCTTAAAACATGTGACTTGAAATCTCCCATCACAGGGGGGAAAGGCAACTACTATTCTGTACCTATCTATACCCCTCATGATTTTATAAACCTCCTTAGGTCACCTCTCAGCCTCCTGTGCACCAGTGAAAAAAGTCCCAGCCTTTCTGAATGAAAAACACAGCGAACAAAGAAATTTATCACTCATAACCAAAAACTGCATCATTCCGTCAGCCTCACTTCTATCAGTTTCTGCACAAGGAGAGCCGACTTGTGAGTATCCAACTCATGGCCGCTTGTATCGACAAACGGGTATACTTTAAAGCTCAATAAATGAGTATGTCCGACATATGATCAGCTCTTTTACATTTTTCTCCACTGCATTCCAACTTGCAAAGCAGGGACTGCCTGCATTTCAGCTGTAAAGTGCTCCCATGTACTTCTCTATCAATGGCCCGCCTAGGTATCCAGTTTGGCAGAAGTGAGGACTGCAGATTCTGGAGACCAGAGTCGAGATCAGAGTGGTGCTGGAAAAGCACAGCAGGTCAGGCAGCATCCAAGGAGCAGGAAAACCGACACTCTGGGCAAAAGCCCTTCCTCAGGAATGTTCAGTTTGTCTGCTCGTCACTGGGTGATGTTCCATCTCTCAGTCCTGTGGTGAGTACTTGATGAGTGGACAATACTTGTCTCTCGTGTCTAGCCTCTCGGAGAGTATATCGAGCTGTTGTTTCTCACTGTTCGGTTCTAGTGAAATTGGCCTCTCGTGATCAATGCCTTCCTGATCAATGAGCTTGTACGGTGTTTCCTACACTGATAGCAAGTGAAACGAAGACTTTACCAAAGAGTTTGTGAACCTGACATAACAAGGACATTATTTTCTTATCTGTGATCTTCATGATGTGCCATGATCCCTTGCTGTCCTTACACTCCCAGCCCACAGGGAGGCAGTAGCACAGTGGTCGTGTCACTGAGTTAGTAATCATGTGGTTAACGTGACTGCTTCCACTCAACCTCACCCACTGATAATCACACTGAGGATAGTAACAACGTTCACCTTGGCACCTTGTGGCAAAACCTCAATGGTTGGCATGGGGTTGGCGAGAACTCTTCACGCCTCTACTGAGATCCTTTGATTCCATATCGATTGAGTCATAGAGATGCACAGCACGGAAACAGACCTTTCAGTCCAACTTGTCCATGCCGACTAGATATCCGAACATAACCTGGTTTCATTTGCCAGCACCCGGCCCATATCGCTCCAAACTCTTCTTACTCATATACCCATCCAGATGCCTTTTAAATGTTGTAATTGTACCAGCCTCCACCACTTCCTCTGGCAGCTCATTCCATACACACACCACCCTCTGCGCGAAAATGTTGCCCCTTAGGTCTCTTTTATATCTTTCTTCTCTCACCCTAAACTTATGCCCTCTAGTTCTGGACTCCCCGACCCCAGGGAAAAGACTTTGTCTATTTACCCTATCCATGCCCCTCATGATTTTACAAACCTCTATAAGGTCACCCCTCAGCCTCCGACGCTCCAGGGAAAACAGCCCCGGCCTGTTCAGCCTCTTCCTGTAGCTCAAATCCTCCAACCCTGGCAACATCCTTGTAAATCTTTTCTGAACCCTTTCAAGTTTCACAACATCTTTCTGATAGAAAGGAGACCAGAATTTCACACAATATTCCAAAAGTGGCCTAACCACCATCCTGTACAGCCACAATATGACCTCCCAATTCCTATACTAAGTGCTCTGACCAATAAAGGAAAGCATACCAGACGCCTTCTTCACTATCCTATCTACCTGCAACTCCACTTTCAAGGAGCTATAAACCTGCACTCCAAGGTCTCTTTGTTCAGCAACACTCCCCAGGACTCTACCCATATAAATCCTACCCTGATTTGCTTTTCCAAAATGCAGCACCTCGCATTTATCTGAATTAAACTCCATCTGCCACTTCTCAGCCCATTGGCCCATCTGGTCCAGACCCTGTTGTAATCGGAGGTAACCCTTTTCGCTGTCCACTCCACCTCCAATTTTGGTGTCATCTGCAAACTTACTAACTGTACCTCTTATGCTCACATCCAATTTATATAAATGATGACAAGTAGTGGGTTCAGCACCGATCCTTGTGGCACTTCAGTGGCGGAGAGAGTGAGGACTGCAGATGCTGGAGATCAGAGCTGAAAATGTGTTGCTGGAAAAGCGCAGCAGGTCAGGCAGCATCCAAGGATCAGGAGAATCGACGTTTCAGGCATAAGCCCTTCGAAGGGCTCATGCCCGAAAAGTCAATTCTCCTGCTCCTTGGATGCTGCCTGACCTGCTGTGCTTTTCCAGCAAAACATTTTCGGCACTTCAGTGGTCACAGGCCCCTTCAAGGTTGGTTGCACTGCTCCCATACTGTTCATCTCTTCTCTTGAAATTCTCATTTTCCCGATGGGAGCTGCCTTTGTGGCCAGTTCCTCCACCTTCTCTTCCAGGCTGGACGTCTCCCTGGTAACTCTTCACAGGATTCTATCCATCTCCACCTTCAAACTCTTCAGTGGTGAGCACTGCTGCCTCCCAGCGCCAGGGACCCGGGTTCGATTCCACCCTCGGGGCGACTGTTTGTGCAGAGTTTGCACATTCTCCCCGTGACTGCGTGGGTTTCCTCCGGGTGCTCCGGTTTCCTCCCACAGGCCAAAGCTATGCAGGCCAGGTGAATTGGCCATGCTACATTACCCAAAGTGTTCAGGGAAGTGCAGATTAGGGTGGATTGGCTGTGCTAAATTACCCATAGTGTTTAGGGATGTGCAGGTTAGGGTGGATTGACCATGCTAAATTACCCATAGTGTTTAGGGATGTGCAGGTTAGGGTGGATTGACCATGCTAAATTACCCATTGTCTCCAGGGATGTGCAGGTTAGGGTGGATTGGCCATGCTAAATTACCCATAGTCTCCAGAGATGTGCAGGTTAGGGTGGATTGATCTTGCTAAATTACCCACAGTGTCCAGGGATGTGCAGGTTAGGGTGGATTGGCCATGCTAAATTACCCATAGTGTTCAGGGATGTGCAGGTTAGGGTGGATTGGCCATGCTAAATTACCCATAGTCTCCAGGGATGTGCAGGTTAGGATGGATTGGCTGCGCTAAATTGCTCATAGTGTTCAGGGTTAGGTGCACTAGTCAGGGGTAAATATCAGATAATAGGGTAGGGGAATGGGTCAGGGTGGGTTAGTCTTTGGAGGGGCGGTGTGGACTTGTCGGGCTGATGCTTTTGATTCTGAAATGATAGTATGTGATTGTTTGATCCAGAGAGTGGCCTTCTGCTGTGAAATTGCAGGAGTCTGTGTCACACTGATACTCACCAGAGTGAGCACCCTCCCATCCGTTAATCTTCAGCAGAAAAAGTGGAAATCCATTTGGACACAACGGAGCTGTTTGCATTCGGTTACAATTCATGGGATCTGGGTGTTATTGTATCCCATCGAGGGAACTTGGGATCTCTCATTGAAAAGTGGAAGTGTTATTGCTCTCTGCAGATCAGAGCTTGGGGATGAGGTGAGTGGGTCCTGATTCATCCCTCCTGACAGCAGAGAAGGTTCCCGTTCAAGGATGTTATGGATAAAGAACAAATTGCAACATGACCTCACTTATAAACACCACCGTGTCCAGTCGCATATCATCCTATAGCCCAGGAAGTTCAGAGCTTGGGTCTGAAGATAGGGGACAGAGATCAGAACATCCACCCATCGCATTTCTGTTGATGTGGTGACCAGGTTTAGCACATCCACAGTATTGAAGATCAAAGGACAAACATGTGGAAGTGAAGTGAAATATTCCGGATGCTGGAAATCTGAGGGAAGCAGAGATGGTGGGCAGGTCTGGCAGCATCTGTGAAGAGAGATTTCAGGGCCCAGTCACGGTTAGCTCAGCAATAAAATTCCCAATGGGTGCTGAATTGCTGAATAACCAATTTTGGGATTTTGCCCCTTGGCCCGGGAGATGTTGGGGAATCAAGGGTTACAGAGGAAAGGGAGGGAAATTGAGGACTGTCAGGTCGTTCTATTGAATGGCAGGGAAGGCTCGAGGGGCCGAATGGCCTACTCCTATTCCTACTTCTTACGGTCTTATGTAAAGATCTGAAAATCTGACCCTCATTGTTATAGTTGATTACCCTTGTTTAAGGTCCTTGAGGATGTGTTCTATGTTACAGAAGTTTAAAGAACAGTGGAGTATTATATAGGTGATCCGTCCTTGCCAGATAATGTACAGTCTGCAAACGTATGAAACCAAACAGGTTCAGGATAGATGTAACCAGCTTAAAGCAGATGCTGAAGTGGATAGTAACCTCCAGGTTTAGGTGAGTAGACACCAGTCATTAAGTTGTTTCAATAAAGAGAGAAATTAGTAGGACTGGACCAGTTAAATACAATGGGAATTGGGACCAGTAGATAATACCAGTAAAAAGACCAGTAATACAGGCCCAGCCACCATGGACCTTGTGTTGGTGGCCATTGTTTCCTTTCTTTGACTCCCATTGGCAGGTCCAATGGAGGTGGGTCACAATTCCTGACTGGCTGCCCCTCTTCCGAGGATATGTCTGCCCCTTGGTGAGGGAGCACATGGTGACCCCCTTATGGGCATAGCGTGGGCAAGAGAGCATTGTTTCCCACACCAACTCCATTTCAGTTTAGTCCTTGCCTCTCCATTCCAGTTAGATCTCTGTACTTGTTACCGGGCGTCGGGTAATTTGGGAGTGGGTTCGTTTGGTGAGGTGGAGGGACCTGGGAGTATAAAATATTCAGTTCTTCCCCAGTGAGGGATAGGCTTTCAGGACAGGGGAAAGGTGGAAACTGGTGTTGTGTTAAATTATAACCTTACAATCAAGAGTTTGAATATTTTGCTGCTTAAGTTATGGGGGAGTGGGGGGTGGGGGGAAGGTAGGGACTGCAGCTGCTGGAGGTCAGAGTCAAGAGTGTAGTGCTGACATTCCTGATGGACGGCTTATGCCCGAAACGTCGATTCTCCTGCTCCTCAGATACACCCTGAGCTGCTGTGCTTTTCCAGCATCGCACTTTTTGATTCAACTTAATTTATGGGCGGCACGGTGGCTCAGTGGTTAGCACTGCTGCCTCACAGCGCTGGGGACCGGGTTCGATTCCAGCCTGGGGCGACTGTCCCTACGGAGTTTGCAAATTCCACTCCTGGTGTCTGTATGAGTTTCTTCCGGGTGCTCCGGTTTCCTCCCACAATCACAAAGATGTGCGGGTCAGGGTGAATTGGCCATGCAATAGTGTCCAGGGATGTGTAGCTTAGGTGCATTAGTCAGGGATAAATGTAGGGTAGGGAATGGGTCTGGGTGGTTACTCTTTGGGGGAATCAGTGTTGACATGTTGGGCTGAATGGCCTGTTCCCACACTGTAGGGGTTCTGTGATGCTTTAATTCAACATATGGCTATTGATGTATAAATCATTCAGTCCTCTACCTCACTTTAACCAATGTATCGTCCAGATTTCTTTGGACAGATTAGATTCCCTACAGTGTGGAAACAGGCCCTTCGGCCCAACAAGTCCACACCACTCAGACCCATTTCCCTCTGACTAATGCACCTAACACTACGGGCAATTTAGCTTGGCCAATTCACCCTAACCCACACATCTTTGGACTGTGGGAGGAAACCGGAGCACCCGGAGGAAGCCCACGCAGACACGGGGAGAACGTGCAAACTCCACACAGACGGTCGCCTGAGGCTGGAACCGAACCCAGGACCCTAGTGCTGTGAGGCAGCAGTGCTAACCACTGATATCCTAAATTAATCTAGTCCCATTTGCCAGAACTTGGCCCATATCCCTCTAAACCCTTCCTATTCATATACCCATCCAGATGCCTTTTAAATGCTGTAATTGTACCAGCCTCCACCACTTCCTCTGGCAGCTCGTTCCATACATTCACCACCCTCTGTGTGAAAAAGTTACCCCTTAGATCCCTTTTAAATTTTTCCCGACTCACCCTAAACCTATGCCCTCTAGTTCTAGAGTCCCCCCACCCCAGAGAAATGGTCTTGTTGAAACCAGAACTGCGGACGATATTCCAACAGTGGCCTAACCAATGTCCTGTACAGCCGCAACATGACCTCCCAACTCCTGTACTCAGTACTCTGACCAATAAAGGAAAGCATACCAAACGCCTGCACTCCAAGGTCTCTTTGTTCAGCAATACTCCCCAAGGACCTTACTATTAAGTGTCTAAGTCCTACCCTGATTTGCTTTCCCAAAGTGCAGCACCTCACATTTATCTAAATTAAACTCCATCTGCCACTTCTCAGCCCATTGGCCCATCTGATCAAGATCCTGTTGTAATCTGAGGTAACCCTCTTCGCTGTCCACTACACCTCCAATTTTGATGCCATCTGCAAACTTACTCATTGTACCTCTTATTGTCTTCACATACTCTTTCACCCTCTCTCTCACATTCTATCACTATCTTTCACATTCTCTCTCTCACAATGTCTGTTGCTCTCTCTCACTCAGCGTCTTTGTCTCACACACTCTCTTTATTGCCCCACTCCCACTCTCTATCTCTCATGCCCTCTCTGTCTCTCAAATGTTCTCTATCACTCACGCACTCTCTCTCGTACTTAAACTCTCTCTGTCTCTCTCTCTCTCTCATGCTCTTTCTCTCCCATGTGCTCTGTGTCACTCACACATTCTCTCTCTCAGTTACTTTCCCTCTCTCTCACGCACCCTTTTGCTCTCTCAAATACTCTCTCTTTCTCTCCCCCTTTCACTCACACGCTCCCTATGTTCTCTTCCTCAGAGATACCCACTCTCTCTCTCTCTCTCTCTCTCTCTCTCTCTCTCTCTCTCTCTCTCTCTCAGAGCCAGTCGGTGTTCAATCACAGAGTAACAGAGCAGCTTTAACTGGTCTGGCATTGAAGATCAGAAAGGCGCTAATCCAATACCTTTGTTGAGTCACAAAGTGACAGCAGCCAATGGGAACCTTGACATGGGTGCAGCGCCGAGGGAGTACTGCACTGTCAGAGGGGCTGGGCCCTTGGATACGAGTTCAAACTGAGGACCCACCTGCTGTCAGTGGAAAGTAAAAGATCTCAAGTCACTCTCCGAAGATGGGGGGCGATATTTCCCAGTGTCTTTGCAGCCCTCAACCAGACGAAAGCTGTTAAATTTTTTTAAAAATTGCTGATTTTGGGAGCTTGCTGTGATCAATTCGTAGGTGCGTTCCTGAACCTTAACAGCATCTACATTTCATTTACCTCGCAGCGCGCACGCCCTGTCCACCTCTGTCCAAGGTTTGGTTCACTCTCCGATCTGAACATCCTTGCTTACTACGATCTGCCCGCAAACAAAGCTTTTCACTGTACTGAGGTACATCCGACAATAAATCAAATCAAAATCTAAAATATAAATGCAAGTTTCTTCACATTAGTGTCAGGAAGTAAATGGTTAGTCCCCAACAAAGTGTAGGTTTTGATTGAATTGAATGATTTGTTGTTACTTGTATTTAACAAATAAACAGAACATAGAACATAGAACAATACAGCACAGAACAGGCCCTTCGGACCATGGTGTTGTGCCGAACATCTATCCTAGCTTAAGCACCTATCCGTGTACCTATCCAATTGCCGCTTAAAGGTCACCAGTGATTCTGACTCTGCCACTCCCACGGGCAGCGCATTCCATGCCCCCATCACTCTCTGGGTAAAGAACCCACCCCTGACATCTCCCCATACCTTCCACCCTTCACCTTAAATTTATGTCCCCTTGTAACACTCTGTTGTACCTGGGGAAAAAGTCTCTGACTGTCTACTCTATCTATTCCCCTGATCATCTTATAAACTTCTATCAAGTCACCCCTCATCCTTCACCGTTCCAACGAGAAAAGGCCTAGCACTCTCAACCTATCCTCGTACGACCTATTCTCCATTCCAGGCAACATCCTGGTAAATCTTCTCTGCACCCTCTACAAAGCTTCCACATCTTTCCTAAAGTGAGGCGACCAAAATTGCACACAGTACTCCAAATGTGGCCTAACCAAAGTCCTGTACAGCTGCAGAAATAGTGAAATGTGTGCAATGCCATTTTGACTGACAGAAGAGATTAAGTTGTAAGATTGAAATTTAAATGTAAGACTTAAATGTAAATTAAATCAGAGTTCTTTCTCCCTCTGTGCGCTCCACTCGACATCGGGGGTGGGCCTGGGGTTTCCACAATAGGCTCTGGGCCTGCCCAAGGTCCTGCCCCACAGTCCATTCCGGGAGGGCCGATTCAGGCCTACATCTGCAACTGAAGCCCAACGTTTCCAACTCCGAGGCAGACTGCTGCCCCCTCTGCTGATGTCGCCATGACAACCACCCCCCACAATGCATCACCGCGGCCTGTGGGGCACCCAACCCAACATCGAACTCACCGATCATCATCATCAGGGTCCACCTTTCACCGCTGGGCCTACCTTGCCCCCCCCCCCCGCTGATATCGCAACCGCTGATACCTCAGGTCCCGTGCTCTCCCCTCCCCCGACTCCCCGCCGCCAACTTACTGGAATATTCTGCCATGAGACTGCGCTAGACTCAGTTGCCACCATTGATGCTGTTGCCGTGACTACGCGCTTCTCAGGAGGTAAGAGCAAGAAAGGTGGGAGGGGGGGCGAAAGAAAAACAAAGGAAAGAAACGTGGAGAAAAAGAAACAGAGCGGGCGAGGCCTGGACTCAGGGGGTCTACTCCGCAGCCCTCTTAGGCGAAACATTGTCGGTGTGAAGAGGGGAGTTGAGACTTGGGGAAGGGATGCCATTGTTGGTATTAGCTGAGGGGCCGAAGGGTCTGCGATTTTGGTTTTGTCGCGTGGGGCTTAAAGGCGGAAGAATCTTACTGTCCAAGGCCGAGCGGCGGTTTCTACCAAGAGAGCATCATTTGGTGCTTCACCGCCCCTTATGATGACACCACCTGGAGTTTGCCAATAGCACAGTGAGTAACAAAGGCCCCTTTGAGGCGTTAAACAGAGAAGTTCGAAATCTGCGCGCAACATGATCCGGCAAAGTTAATGAGCAGCATATTTCTTAAATCCAATTAGAATGTATTAATGAGAATGCTACCTTTAATAATTGGTAATATATGATGTCTGTATCTTGCATTTCTTATTATAATATATGATGAGGGGTACCGCTCATATCTAATTACAGGACATAATGAGGGACCAGTGACTCTAATATCTGAATATAATATATTTATGAACCCAATTCTTTGAAATCTAATTATAACTTATTAACTGGTTGAGCTTTCAGATCAAAGTATATTAATGAGCCACACCATTCCACATCACATTATAATTTATTAACAACTTATACCTTTAATATCCAATGATAATATATTAATGAGTGAGACTTTGTACCATCAGAGTGCTTTAATAGGGTCTGTTGCTGCGATGGGTCCAGGTAATGGGAATGTTACAGACAATAAAGATAATGAATGAGTGAAGGCTTTGAGGAACCAGAGACAGGTCCTGGTGTACACTGTGCTTTCATTAAAGGTACTCAAAGAGAGGTAAAATGATGTACAGCAAGAGCCCAGAACGCATCTTCCCAATTCCCGGTGTGTTCCGAAGGAGGCCCGGGCTGTTCCCGGAGATGCTTCAGGGGTTCAGAGCATGTGTGCACAAGGACCCCACGCCAGGGGATTGTCCTGGTTGTGAGCGTGCTCAGTGCCTGCTGTTCAAAACCCCGCCTCAGTGAGTTCTCACCTGTCGCCCCTTCAAATTGTTCACCAGGTATATCTCGCACAGAGTCATAGAGATGTACAGTACGGAATCAGAACCTTTGGTCCAACCCATCCATGCCTACCAGATATCCCAACCCAATCTAGTCCCACCTGCCAGCACCCGGCCCATATCCCTCCAAACCCTTCCTATTCATATACCCATCCAAATGCCTCTTAAATGTTGCAGTTGTACCAGCCTCCACCACTTCCTCTGGCAGCTCATTCCATACACACACCACCCTCTGTGTGAAAACGTTTCCCCTTAGGTCACTTTTACATCTTTCCCCTCTCACCCTAAACCCATGCCCTCTAGTTCTGGACTCCCCCACCCCAGGGAAAAGACTTTGTCTATTTATCCTATCTATGCC